>NW_022286203.1:0-3021 GCF_004355925.1 Anarrhichthys ocellatus | reverse complement strand
TGTGTGTGTGTGTGTGTGTGTGTGTGTGTGTGTGTGTGTGTGTGTGTGTATTTCGTGCATGCAGGTGATTCATCTAAGTCAGACCCGACCACCGCAGTAGAATCCTAATTCCCTCTGTATCGCTCTCTCTCCCTGTCAAAGAGCTGCTGTTCATGTAAGGAAAGGAAGGAAGGATGGTCAACCCTCCTTCTGTCCTTTCCTTTCCTTCCATCCTATCCTCCCCCCTCAGGCCCTCTCTTTTCTGTCTCAGAGAGCTTTTGGTGTGTTAGCAGATTTGCGGCAACGGACGCAGATTTAGCAAAACTGTAGCGTTAGATGTGATCCTTTATGACACACACACACACACACACACGTGCACACAGAGCATACACACACACACACACACATACACACACACACCCACTACACACACACACACACACACACACACACCTACACACACACACAGAGCATACACACACACACACACACACATACACACACACACACACACACACACCTACACACACACACACACACCTACACACACACACAGAGCATACACACACACACACACACAGCATACAATGGAAAGCAGAGTGTATTTTTTCCTGCTCACCATCTCTCATCCTCCTTTTGTTTCCATGACAAACAGCACACACACACACACACCCTGTCACACACACCACATCTGTCTTTTATTATTCATTCTCTCCGTGTCATCATTCATAAGTGATAAACTCGCTGCAGAGTCAAACAGGAAGAGACGAGGAATGAGGCGTTCTCTTTATTTATTTTATTATTTTTCGTGTCTTTCGTTCCATTTAAATCTCAACACAACTTCCTGTTAAACACAGACTGAAGCTCAGCAGATGATTCACGCAGCCGTAAACAACAACAACAACAACAACGGACTCACCAGTGCATCCTCATGTGTTTTTTGTTTTTTTTACGGAGGCTCCATCTTTCTGCCGGTCGCTCCCTCTCATTACAGCGTCGGTTCACCACATGACTCCACCACTACTCCCACTACTCCCAGTACTCCCAGTACTCCCAGTACCACAGACCAGTACTGCAATCAGCACATTCCTCAGCCAGTTTGTTTGTCTCTGCTTCACACTGTGGAGGAGATAGAGGAGGAAGAGGAGAGAAGCTAATGCAGCCTGATGTATTAATCACAGTCTGAGGTAATTGAGAGGCCGAGAGAGGAACCGGGCGATCGAGCTCATCCTCCATCACTGTCTGATTCTCTCTCTCCGTGTAAACACTGCTACTGTACACACAGAATGTTAATGTGTGTGTGTGTGTGTGTGTGTGTGTGTGTAAAGTGACTTATGGTGCAAGTGTCCTTACAAGAGTCTGTGTTGTTGTTCTGGTTTCTGGCATCAGCATTGGCTCATTGTGTGTGTGTGTGTGTGTGTGTGTGTGTGTGTGTGTGTGTTGTCTTTTGGCTGACACTATCACTTAGTTCATCCTGGAGATTGTTACAGGAACGGGTCAATATTTTCTAGAGAACCTTGTTAGCTTCTTGTTTTCCCCAGAGTGGGATGAGGAGATGGATGTGTTCTTAGCTTAGCTTAGCACAAACACTGGAAGCGGGGGGAAACTAGTAGCCTAGCTCTTAAGTTAAAGAACCGGAGGATCTTTTTCTCCAGATTCGGAATAAACTCTAGTTATTTAAAGAGTTCTGCAGTAGTTTCTGTAATAGAAGCCTCGTTATGTGTATATATATATATATTCACATCCTTTACTGCAGTATAAGTACTAATACCACAGTAAAACAACTCTTACAGTAAAAGTGCACGCACGCACACACACGCACACACACACACCTACAATCGTTTTTTAGTGGCTTTACCTTCAAAATAAAAGTCTTTATTATTATTTCCAGATGTTCAGGTGTTTTATAACTGATAGAATTTTAATTATTAGTAATATTAAACCCTTATTTTTTATGATATGCCTTTGTTTATATTATATTATATTTACTTATTTATTTTTTACACTTTATTGTTTTACTGATGTAATATTTAGTCAATTGTAAATTGTATTTATTTATTGTATTTATTATTATTTTTGTTATATGAAGCTCCTCCCCCTCCTCCCACCATAGTCTTCCTCACTCTTTATACTCGACACTGCGTATATATTTGGTGTAAAGCGGTAAATATTTAGGAAGTTATTGTCCCACAACATCAAGATAATTAATATTTTGACAGATATTAAAATGTTTTATGAGAGTTTCTGAAACCTAGAAGCAGTGATTTTGATTAGAGTTTGAATTCTATTTAATTGTATTGATATCAAGTTGATTTAACTTCCTCTAAAGTGAGTCTTGAGTTAAAGTTTTGACAATAAGCGATGAGCTTAAGACCTAACGTGGTCTGTCTTCAGGTCACCTGGACTCTCTTCTTTTAACCAGATGAGGATGATTTTCTAGTTCGAGTCTCTTTTATTCTGCATTACGTTCCTTCCTCTTTAATCATAACTCCCTGTTCATAGTGACTCAGCTCTGTTAGAAAACACTTCCCACATAACATAAAAGCCAGGCACCGTGGCTTTCATGTTCTTCTTCTGTCTCTGGCCTTAAAACACATTGTTATTAAATTATCTGCTGGCTGACAAAACCCAGCTTCCTGTCTCTGAGTGGTAAACATGTTGCCGCCTCAGAACGCTGCAAATTAACCGACGAGGTGGAGACCTGTTTTTTTTTTGGGGCTTTGATTAAACCCTCCGACAAACGCAGAGTCGGCTGAAAGAGGAGAAACACAGCGAGCTGCTGCTAATAAAACATATCTATATTTTTACATTTCTCCTTTCAGAAGGATGTTTCTGGTGATTCTATTATTCTAACTGTGTTTCTCTCGTTAATTATCTTCCAGTGATGTTTCCAATGATTAGTTCCTTGAAATATAACGTAGGATCCACAACACAAGCAAATGTTTATTTGTAACTCTAGTTTATTTTTCCACCATTAACGAAGCTCGACTTTCTCAAAGCTTCGTGTGTTAAAGCTGCATTCTCTCTAGTGTCCACCAGGGG
>NW_022286202.1:0-3021 GCF_004355925.1 Anarrhichthys ocellatus | reverse complement strand
TTTGTTTTATTATTCTCTTTTTATTGAGATGGAAAGCAAAACATTTTTACATAGAAAATAACAATCAAATATTTATCAATATAAACTAAAATACAAGGATTTATTTCAAGACATGATGCCTCAAACACACATACATATACTCATCTGTACGCCAATACACTTGTCTCCATATTTACCCTTCAAATCAATCATTTAGATTAAACAATGAAAGAAACAAAAAGCATATTACTGCTGGTGAGGGTCTGGTTTCTGGGACATGAGACATATGGTTCGACCAGGAACAACTCGAAAAATCGACATTGAGCAGCCGCCCTATGGGCCCACCGCTGGAAGGGATATGTGGAGGGCTGATTGGGTAAAAAGGCTAAAGGGGATTCTTTCCTGTGTGACTTTTCATGTGTACCTTTAGATCTCTGTTGCGCTTAAATCTTTTATCACAAACTGAGCAGCTGAAAGGTTTCTCTCCTGTGTGGATTCTCATGTGTGTCTTCAGATCTCCACTTCTAAGGAAACTTTTCTTACAAACTGAGCAGCTGAAAGGTTTTTGTCCTGTGTGGATTCTCATGTGTGTATTCAGATCTCCACTTCTCAGGAAACTTTTCTTACAAACTGAGCAGCTGAAAGGTTTTTGTCCTGTGTGGATTCTCATGTGTGTCTTCAGATCTCCATTTCTAAGGAAACTTTTCTGACAAACTGAGCAGCTGAAAGATTTCTCTCCTGTGTGGATTCTCATGTGACTCTGTAAATTTGAACGAAGGTTAAAAGATTTCTTACAAACTGAGCAGCTGAAAGGTTTCTCTCCTGTGTGGATTCTCAGGTGTTGCTTTAAAACCTGTTTAAATGCAAAAGACTTATTACAGACTGAGCAGCTGAAAGGTTTCTCTCCTGTGTGGATTCTCATGTGTGTCTTCAGATCTCCATTTCTAAGGAAACTTTTCTGACAAACTGAGCAGCTGAAAGATTTCTGTCCTGTGTGGATTCTCATGTGTTCCTGTAAAACCCGTTTATATACAAAAGATTTCTTACAAACTGAGCAGCTGTAAGGTTTCTCTCCTGTGTGGATTCTCATGTGTTCCTGTAAAACCTGTTTATATACAAAAGATTTCTTACAAACTGAGCAGCTGTAAGGTCTCTCTCCTGTGTGGATTCTCATGTGTCTCTTCAGAATTCCATTCCTGCCAAATGTTTTCTCACACTCGGAGCATCTAAATCGTTTCTCACCAGCACTACATCTTGAATCACTGACAAGGACGTCATCAGGTTTCACAGAGTTTAAACCTGACTGAGGTTCTCTGGTCTCCTTCCAAGCATCACTGTCAGAAGAGTCTCCAGTCTTGTCATCAGTATCTGGTTCTGGATGTCTCTCTGGATCTAAGTTCCTGTCTGATTCTGGTCCTCCACAGTCCTCTCCATCAGTTTCTGTTTCCATCAGTTCAGTTTGTCTTTGATGAAGCTCTGAGGACTGAGCTTCCTCTTCGTCATCCTCACTCTTCACAGGAGTGAATGAGAGCTTGACATCAGCCTCCTCCAGACCTTGAAGCTGCTCTCCCTCCTGTTCCTCTTTAATGTGTGGGGGCTCTTGGTCCTCCTGTTCGTCTTTAATGTGTGGGGGCTCTGGGTCCTCTTTAATGTGTGGGGGCTCTGGGTCCTCCTGTTCCTTAATGTGTGGGGGCTCTGGGTCCTCCTGTTCCTTAATGTGTGGGGGCTCTGGGTCCTCCTGTTCCTTAATGTGTGGGGGCTCTGGGTCCTCCTGGTCCAGACTGGAGCTCCACTCCTGCTGCTCAGGGGGAACCTCTTCTTTAACCACCAACAGCTGCTGGACGTCTGCAGGAAAACAGTAAACACACACAGCGACGTTACAAAGAAATATTAGTGTTGGAGCTATTTTTTTGATATTGTATTTTGTTATTTATTGTAGATGTTTGATATATTAAGATTGTTTTTTTCTCTTTCATAGTAATTTGTTTAGTTATATTATTTTCTATTGTTTGGTTAATTACTGTGGGCACCTGTTGCGTTCGATAGATAGATATACACACACACACACACACACACACACACACAGTTGTGTGAAAAAGTGTTTGCCCCCTTCCTGATTTATTTTTTTGCATGTTTGTCACACTTAAATGTTTCAGATCATCAAACAAATTTAAATATTAGACAAAGATAACACAAGTAAACACAAAATGCAGTTTTTAAATGAAGGTTTTTATTATTAAGGGGGAAAAAAAATCCAAACCTACATGGCCCTGTGTGAAAAAGTGATTGCCCCCCCCTGTTAAAACATAAATTAACTGTGGTTTATCACATCTTTGGAAAGCTGAGTTCAATTTCTCTAGCCTCACCCAGGCCCGATTACTGCCACACCTGTTCTCAATCATGAAATCACTTAAATAGGACCTGCCTGACAAAGTGAGGTCGACCAAAAGATCCTCAAAAGCTAGACATCATGCTGCGATCCAAAGAAATTCAGGAACAAATGAGAAACAAAGTAATTGAGATCTATCTGTCTGGAAAAGGTTACAAAGCCATTTCTAAAGCTTTGGGACTCCAGCGAACCACAGTGAGAGCCACTACCCACAAATGGCGAAAACGTGTCAAAAAAGAGAGTTGAGATCCCAGGAGAGCTGCCTTAAATGAAGGAATACATGTTCGGTATGTGAATCAGGCTAAGGGGACATAAAGCGTATACTTATAGTTAAAGGATGAAATCTAATAATCATATTAATGCAAGTGTGTAGTACGTAGAATTATGAAGTGATTTAACAAATGTAAAACTGATAATAATAATGTATGTGTATCTGAGTAAAGTGAAGTCTGTGTGTGTGTGGAAAGAGCTGATGTAAGCAGGGTGGGGGCCTTAAAGGCTTAAAGATGAGTGTTGTCCGAGCACATACACAGGTGTAACCTGACACATGCTCAGAGCATTGAGGGAGTGAGAGCACCCACACAGGGAAGTTAGGTAGTTTCCAGAACACACACACACACACACACACACACACACACACACACACACACACA
>NW_022286201.1:0-3022 GCF_004355925.1 Anarrhichthys ocellatus | reverse complement strand
CACACACCTGAGACACATGGGGACAGAGACGCACACACACCTGAGACGCACACCTGAGACGCACACCTGAGACGCACACCTGAGACGCACACCTGAGACGCACACCTGAGACGCACACCTGAGACGCACACCTGAGACACACACCTGAGACACATAGGGACAGAGACACAAAGACACTTTCATACTGTTTGGACCAGACTGACAGAGAGAACCTTCCTCCTCCAGGTTCCACTCCTTCCTTCTGTTCCTGGGTCAGCCGTCGTCCTCGGTGAGGGACATCAGAGTGACCAGTTTCTGTCGGATCATCAGTGAGTTCTCTCTGGAGTACCGGACCACCAGAGAACGGGTCCTGACCCTCAAACAGAAACGAGCCGCTCACAGAGAGAGGACCAAGACCAGGGGCAAGATGATCACCGAGGTAATGAGGACAAAGCAGAGGACGGACCACGTGATCCTGGATCGGGACCACGTGATCCTGGATCGGGACCACGTGATCCTGGATCGGGACCACGTGATCCTGGATCGGGTTCTGTCTCTATTGTGATGTTAAAAACATGTATTAATCATTAGTAATCCCTTTATTCTTCCTCCTCCTCTTCTCTTCCTCCTCTTTTTCGTCCTCCTCTTCCTCTCAGACTGAGAAGTTTTCGGGGGCAGTGCCTCAGGAGGATGACTCCTCCCCCATCTCCCCAGAGGCGGAGCCTGGTCAGGAGGAGCATGAGAACATGAAGAACCTGCTGATCAGCACCGACAGTCTGACTGTGGACCAGAGAGGCCTGAGACGCTCCAGAGCCGTCCGCAGTAAGTCTAGTTCCTCCTCCAGGACTCTGGACCAGGACCTCAACACTGTCCTCCTTGTCCTCCTCATGTCGTCTTCATGGTTCTGTGGGATATGGTTCTGATTCTGTCTCTGATCCTGGTCCTCAGGTCTCGGCAGTTTGAGTCCGTCCCAGATGTTCGTAGCCAGAGAAGACGGGACTGTCTCCCAGGATGATGCCACGGACGAGATAATGGACCGACTGGTCAAGTCCGTGACCCAGAACCCCTCAGACAGACCGTCCAGTCCCAAGACCCGCAAGCGGTCCCGCATGAACAGGAAGTCATGTGAGTATGCATCCCGATGTGGATCTCATTCGGAATCAGACTCCGAGTCTGAATGTTAAGAAAGTGTTCGATACAAAAGACAAGAAAAGATTATTTTTTTGGCTCTTTTTTTTTTTTAAGAAGACCTGGACTTGAGATGCTCCCTCCCCACCCCTTGCAGGTCTGATCCAGAACCAGCATGAGTCTCTGTCCCCTCAGCCGGTTTTGTCTGGTTCAGACTCTCTGTGTCCATAACAGACAGACTCATATCTCTGTTTTCACTTCCTCAATAAATCCTCTGTGAGCAGATATACATCAGTCTGAACCCAGACCTGGTCCAGATAGATCCTATAGAGACCTGGAGTAAAGGATCATGTATTCTACATATAAACATGATATTTAATAATAATAATAATATGTGTGTGTGTTTCAGTGAGGAGGACTCTGAAGAGCGGGCTCAGTCTGGACGTGGTTCAGGCTCTGGGACTCAACAGCAAGATGGCAGACCGGGTCTGATCCCAGACCAGCTGAGAGACACGAGGACGGGTCTCCTTCAGGAGGACGATCAGTGTTTAACTTTAGTGACGTCATGAGTTTATTAATATTAATGTCGACATGTTTCAGACAAACTAAAGAGACGTTCAGCTCTGAGACGACACAAACGAACATGTCCATTTAGTTCCTCTTCTTTTGATCAAACCCCACATGATCTTCTTCTGCAGTTTTAAATGTGTTCAAACTCTTCTCACCTAATGCTCACAGTGAGGTCACACACATGCGCACACACACACACGCGCGCACCCTCACACACACACACACACACGCGCACACTCACACACACACACACGGGTGCACACACACACACGCGCGCACACTCACACACACGCACGCACGCGCGCACACTCTCACACGCGCGCGCGCGCGCACACTCTCACACACACACACACACGCGCGCACACTCTCTCACACGCGCGCGCACACGTGCGCACACTCGCTCACACACACACACGGGCACACTCACACCCACGCACGGGGGGGGTGTGATGTTCACAAACACAAATTAGTTATTTCTCTACAGTTCACTTTGAGGTGTTGTTGTTTCCTCTTCTGCTGACTTCAGGTTTTAAGTTAACGAGATGAACATTTTACTTTATAGATTGTTTTATTAATAAAGTTTTGAATAAACAGCGACAGAGTTTTCATTTATTTATGAAGTTTTAAGACTTCAGTGTCTCAGAATTCAATCAATCTTTATTAGTCTGAACAAGATGTTACAAAGTAAAAGATGTTTTGAATAAAACTTCTGAAAACTTGATGAAAGCCTTTATTTGTGTAGTTTGTAGTTATAGTAATTAATAAAACAAAATTATAATCTGACATCACAGCTTGAAAAACAGGATAAAGACAAAAGTGAATTTCATGTAATTATTATTAAATGATGTACAATAAATAAGATGAACATCATGTTAAATAATAAAATAAATACACAACTATAAATATGAATAAGACATGAAACATACCATCATATAAGAAATGCATAATATAAATAAAACTACATTTCTTTGACACTTTATTTTGTGATTATTGATTTTGATATATTTATTAAACATTTGGATTTTAAAAGTTCTAAGTTTTGTTTGAGAAATGTATAGAATATTTATAAAACAGATCCTAAATACTGAAATATTAATATTTATATTATTACGACATGATTATGATTAAAAATAATATTATGGTGACAATTGTTTTAATTTTTGTTATTTAGAAGTAGAAGTAGTATATCAGTAGTAGTAGTATAGTGATGGTAGTATTACTACAGTAGTATTAGTATAGTGATAGTAGTATTACTACAGTAGTCTTAGTATAATAATAGTATTACTACAGTAGTATTGGTATAGTGATAGTATTAGTATAATGATAGTATTACTACAGTAGTATT
>NW_022286200.1:0-3022 GCF_004355925.1 Anarrhichthys ocellatus | reverse complement strand
CGCAGCGAGCGCCGATGTGGTGGCCCACCTGCTTACGGTAACTCGCGTGGTACTTGTACTACAAAGAGATGAAAGACTGAATGAGGAAAGTGTCTCATTTATGAATCTGCATTTCAACCTCATCCAGAGTTCTCTTCTTACGTCACTGATGATATCTCTGGAAGCTCTAGCCTTCAGCACGGCGATGGCATCCTGCTTGATGTGGTAGCCCTTGGCCTTCTGGTCGTCCCATGCCTTTGTGTACAGTTTCTGCACACAGCAAAAAACATTTGATAAAAAACACTGAAATACATAGTGTATCATCAGCAGATGAAAATCATAGGGATCATGCACTGATATGTATATCGTTTGAAGATATTTATGTAAAGTTTTACGAGTTTCAGCTCCTGCAGAACTCATGCAGATCTTGTAATTATGCAAACTTACGTTGCTGATGGTGATAGCGTTGGCTTTGGACAGCACAGCGGCGGGGGTGTCAACTGGCAGGCGGAAAAAGAGCTTGTCTTTATCCCAGACTTCTCTATACTTCCTCTGTTAGAAAGATACAAAAAAAGCAACATTAACTTCTCATTTATAAAGATATTTGTGCAACAATATGTGTAGAGTTTTAAATGTGTTATTACTCACATCACTGATGTTGTGAGCGTTCTGCTTGGACAAGACGATCGCCGGGAGGTCGACCACGCTGGTGAACTTCACAGAGCTGGGGGGCTGGCGGTAGAGCCTCTCGTTGATGATGGCCTGAGCTTTTCTAGCTTTGACGACGTCCACGGAGTCCTGTGGTGACCAGCCGCATCCCCTCAGCCACTCCATGTCGGCTTTATACACGGCCTGGAAAACAGAAAGCAGTTCAAACCCCAACAAATACTGTTGACTTTCAGTCACGAGTTAACACGGTCACTGGTTGAACTGAAACACCTGTTGCTCTAAAACGGTCGCGATTCTGTAGAACTTGAGTCGATTCTGACAACCGAACTTAAAACAACCAGACATTTTTAATTCAATGTTTAAAGCTTGATAACTCGTCTGGATTTAAGTATATTTTTTGCTGCTGTAACAAACAAATTTCCCCTTGCGGGATGAATAAAGTATCTATCTATCCATCCATCCATCCATCCATCCATCCGGATGTCTGGAGCAAAACAACACTTGTTGACAACAAGCAAACACATATTTTTCAGGATGTTGCTGTAAAATGTCGGCTGTAATAGAATCTATAAGACTTGCTGACTCAATGAACGGTATTAAACACAAACTCAAAATGTCGCTTTCAAATATAGCCTCCAACTATCCGCTGTCTGTTTTTAATCTTTGATGATTTTCTCTTATTTCTAAATAATAGAGACACTAACTCTCTTCCTTCCTTTTTGTGCATTTGTACAGTTTTCAAACTTGTGCTTTTTGTTTTTGCTACTGAATCGTAGAGAAAAATAAGCAAAATGATAAACCTCATTCTTATGAAAGGTGCTACATAAATAAAGTTCATTCATTCATTTGTCCGACTACGGGATGTCTAAAAAAAATTGGATTTTCCTTTCATTTGTTGGATGCAGATCTTGGTTCAAAATGTAAGGAGGGATCTGACTATCAATGAAACCAACATACTGTATATACAGAATCCTACAACTCTGAGTATGAGTTAGCATGGCCACGAAAACTAATGTACCGTCATGTCCTAATGACGCTTATAAATTTAACAGTACAAATACGATAAGAGCTAAAAACAAACTCCAAACCAATCCTCTCCAGCTTTCCATTGTACTCACATCACTCTGGAGGTCGTAGGCCTTTCTAGCCTGAACCACATCCGTGGAGTCTGGCAGGCAGGTCCACTGGTGTAAGTGAGTTCTGTAGTTGAAGTCGTTCACTTGATGCTGGCACTTCTTGGCCAGTTCAATCGCCAGCATGTCGCCTGGCAGGTTGTATTTGGTCTTGGTCTTGTTGAAGTCCTTCTTGTAGATGTTGTCGCTGGAGATCCTGGCTGCGTTAGCGGCCAACATGATCAGAGGGTCGTCTCTGACGCTGAGCGCACCAATATGATGGCCACATTGCTTGCGGTAACCGGCCTTGTATTTGTACTGAATTTTTTTTGGAATGGAAGTATTTTTGATTAGTTTTATTGACAAAAAAAAAAAGAAAAATGCTGCAGAAGAATTCAGCTTGTGAAGCGAATATGAAAACGAGAGGTTCAGACTTACATCACTGACGATGTCTCGGGAGGCCCTGGCTGATTTTACAGAAATTGCATCTTTGGGAAGGTAGTAGCCTTTGTTTATGGCGTCCATATAGCCTTCACGGTATTGTTTCTGGGAAAAGGGAAGGATACAGTTAGGGTGTCTGATATACAGTATATATACACCATAATAAAAAATACCAGTTTCCTTTAAGGGCAACAATTAAATGTCAATATTCATCCTTCAAACTTTAGCACTCTTAACTGATTAAGATAAAGCTAACAGTTACTGATATGATCATTCGTGATTACTGGTTATACAGCTACATGACGAGGCCCTGCATTACCAGACTGGTGTTGATTTTGTTCTGCTTGGCCAGGATGATCTCAGGGGTGTCGGGCATGATGTGGAGGTTGATCTTGTCCTTATCCCAGGCAGAAGTGTACGCTTTCTGCAAACAGCATAGTAACACGGTTTAGTGAGAAGTGACTTGTCTGAGTCATAGAACAATATCATGAAGCAACCAGAGCTTAGAGCTTAGAGCTAGCTAAAAGTCTCCATCAAACAACTGGATTTGTTAACATTTTGAATTGTACAAAATTACATTTGAACACATCATGGAAACGTTACAATTTAACTTCACCCAATACTAATTTTAACTGAATGGAGCTTGAACGCATCATAATGTAACTCAATGCAACCTCTGTTGGCGTTAGCTGTTAGCTTGGTTATTTAGCAAAGCAGGACTGATTTGCCCACTAGTTGCTAACAGCTAACAGCTAGCGTTAACATAAATGAGCTCTCCTCCTGGAGATTTCAACACAGATTTGCTGTTCAATTAAATGTGT
>NW_022286199.1:0-3023 GCF_004355925.1 Anarrhichthys ocellatus | reverse complement strand
ACTTTAACATACTTTAACATACTTTATTATACTTTAACACACTTTAACATACTTTATTTTACTTTAACACACTTTAATATACTTTAACATACTTTATTATACTTTAATATACTTTAATATATTCTAAACTCTCTGAAACATTAATACTCTAAACTCTTTATACAAAGTGAGGACATTTATAGACAGTAAGGACATTTATAGAAATGGACATGAGACTCTGGGGGTCTTACCTCCGGTCTGTCAGCCAGCCGAAGGTGATGTTCCCCACGATGTCGAGGACACCCAGGATGGACATGAGGAAGGCGGCCTGCTGGTGGCGGACCCCGACGCTCAGAGCATACGGCACCAGGTAGACGAAGGGGAGGCTGCAGCCGCTGGCCAGGAACAGGAAGGACACGGCCAGGCCCAGGAAGTCCGGCAGCAGCAGGAAGCGGTACTCCTTAATGGACAGGAAGCAGGAGCTGAAGCACCGCCTCCTCGGCAGCTGAAGGGCGGGGTTTCCCGGCATCAGCGGCAGGGGCACCGACGGCTCTTTGGGGAGTGTGACTGCGAGCTCGGCGTCCTTTGACGAGACGAGACCACCTGCATCAGGAGACACAGAGGTTTATAACAAACCAGACTCATGGAGACACATTGTCCAGCACTGGTCCTCACCAAGTTTCTCCTCCCCCACTGACTCCGCCTCCTCTCTCTCCTCCTCCTCCCCTTCGCCCTCCCGCAGTCTGATTGGTCGGAGCAGCGCCCCGCAGACACACAGGTTAGCGACGAAGGCGCCGAGGACGAGCAGCGCTCCTCTCCACGAGTACAACTCGATGAGCATCTGCACCGCCGGCGCCAGAACGAAGGTCCCGATCCCGCTGCCCGACATGGCGATACCGAATGCCAGCGCCCTCCGGTGGTGGAAGTAACAGCCCACCATGGCGATAGCCGGGGTGTAACAGAGGGCAAAGCCCAGACCTGGAGACGGAGGATGTTTATAAGTGAAGAGACTTTAAGATAAGTGAAGACATTTGTAGAACGGAAGAACATTTTTGGCACATTGAACGATTGAGGACATTACTGGGAAGTAAAGACAAACTACCCAAAGTCAGGACATTTAACAACATGGAAACTATTCTGTAAAGTGAGGACATCTTTAAATGTGAGGACATCTTTAAACGTGAGGACATTTGTTGGAATATAAAAACAACATAGAAAATGACCTCAGACCTGGAGAGTGAGGACATTTTATGTGAAGTGAGGACATTTTTGGACAGGTGCGGACATTATTAGTGCGAGGACCTGTCAGGACTCCCAACGTGAGGTAGAGGAGCTCCAGACTGGTGGTGAAGGAGCTGAGGAGGAGTCCAACGGAGGACAGGAGTCCACCGAGCATCACGGCCACCCGGCAGGACCAACGGTTACCAACCAGGCTGCCGACCGGAGCTACACACACACACACACACACACGTCAGCCAGCTGTGTGGCCGTGGACCAGTCCATCCACCGGTGTCCCCGGTTTACTGACCACAGAGCATGGTGGTGCAGTCCACCAGGCTGTGGATCCAGGCCGTCGCAGCGTAGTCGGCTCCAAAATGAGCCTGAAACTCCACGAAGAAGATGGAGATGCACCTGCAGACAGGAAGTGACATCATCGACCAATCAGTGAGGAGCGATGGTCAGCGCTGAGTCAGCAGCACACAGGTGTTATGTAACAGTGACACGTCTCCTGTTGTCTGTTATGTAACTGGACACCAGTCCAAACTGCTCTGACTGGAGTAATGTGGAGACACGTTGATCAGAGTTATTCATCAGCTTCAGCTTCTTCTTCTCTCCTTCATTAATAATCTGTTACCTGAGGAACACCTTGAAACCGTGGTCACAGTGTGCACGTACGTGCACTTTTACTTCAAAACGTGACGTTAGTGATTTAAAGAGCAGCTGTTGGTTTGAAACGTGTCGTCTCTCTGAGGCTGTTTGTTCAGGTGTCAGAGTCTCACACACACACACACACACAGACAGACACAGACACACACACACACCGACACAGACACACACACACACCGACACAGACACACACCGACACAGACACACACAGACACACACACACAGACACACACCGACACACACACACACACAGACACACTCGGACACAGACAAACACACACAGACACACACACACACAGACATACACAGACACACACACACACACACTGAGTCACACACACAGACACACACACACACACAGTCACACACACACAGACACACACTGAGACACACACAGACACACACACACATAAACACACACACATACACACACTGAGTCACACAGACAGACACACACTGAGTCACACACACAGACACACACACACACAGACACACACACAGACACACACTGAGTCACACACACACAGACACACACACAGTCTCACACACACACACATAAACACACACACACACACAGACACACACTGAGTCACACTCACACAGTCTCACACACACATAAACACACGTACACACTGAGTCACACACACACACACACAGACACACACTGAGTCACACACAGACACACAGACACACACACACACACACAGACACAGACAAACACACACACTTACACACACACAGTCTCACACACACACACACAGACACACTCAGACACAGACACACACACACACAGACACACACACACAGACATACACAGACATACACAGACACACACCGACACACACACACACACAGGTCAATCAGTTGATTGTGTTTGTTTGTGTAAACTTTGTGTCACTTTGCAAACAATATTCAGCAGTTTTAATCTAGAAGAGTAGATAATATATATATATTATACTTATTATATATATTATAAATATGATCTGTATTATATATATAATATAGATCACATTTATATTATTACAGTTTTGAATAAACAAATTAATGACTTTGTGTTTTTGATGAAGTGAAGGAATTTAAAACATGTCAATCATCAGCTGTAAGACAACCTGTGTGTGTGTGTGTGTGTGTGTGTGTGTGTGTGTGTGTGTGTGTGT
>NW_022286198.1:0-3023 GCF_004355925.1 Anarrhichthys ocellatus | reverse complement strand
AACTTAAGGATGCAGAAACCTGAACTAATGTCATAAAATTGCATGTTGTTACTTAATCCTCATGCACATTGATCTTGTTTTATGCCTCTTTAAGGCGGTGGTTCAGCGTGATGGCAACAAGCTGATGGTTAGCCTGAAGGGAATTGAGTCTGTCACAGAACTGGTGGATGGAAACACAATTGTCAATGTGAGTAGACAACATGAATTTTGTGACTTATTGAATGAATCTTAAAACATTTCTAATGTGACTTTTTTTTTTTCTCCAGACTATGACTCTTGGCAGCATTGTGTACAAGAGGACCAGCAAACTCATGTAAATATGTGCATATGGGATAATAAAAACGGTAACATAAAAAGCAGCACTATCTTGATTTCTGAGGACTTTTAGAAACTGCTTGTTGCTTTTGTGTACTGGAACAAAAGGAGAGCTGTAAGATCATGGGACTGGATGCCTGTTGTGAGGGTGACGTGTTTAGAATTAGCTAAAGGCCACTTTAAACTTGACTGCAGGATGACATGCGCTAATGACATGAGCATCATGTGCTGGGGGGGGGGGCGAATCAACTTTTTATTTTTTATTTTTTTTGTTTTCTTGTTTTTTACTCCTTGCAGAACATGACAAATTGTTTTAGCACTTCACACACAAGCCAACGAGATGAGCGTCTTAACCTATTTCAAAATGAACTGCTGCAATCAAACCACCCTTTTTCAAAATGGCACTTGTGCAACAAAATGATTCACTGGTACAGTATGAATTATTTTGCAGAAACACACTGACTAACTTCATACCAAATGCTGCTGTCTTATTCCTCATACAGGCATTTCAGGAAAATATGAATAAAATGCTTTTGTTTTATTTTTGCAATTGCATGTTTTCACAACAGACAGAAGTAGAATTAATGGCTTATTGTAAAATGCCTGCAATGGAAATTATGGTTTTGGACCCTGCCTTCTGTTGGGGTCTGGCCGCATCGCCTCCTCCACAGTACACGCAATGTTGTTCGTGTGAGGTAACTTGAGGTCTTTCTAGTGCTGAGGGTCACATTGATTTGTGTTCAATTAATGATTGCTTGTATCTGTGTTGCCAATTCAAGGAGCCTGATAAGTGTTTCCCAAAATGTTATTTATGTTCTATACTGCTAAAACAACCTGGGGTCAAATTGATCCCAAAGAACACTGTGTACAGGACATTGAAAACATGGTAATTTTGTTTACCCAGTTGTCCCCATTAAATTAGGAAAAGTCATGAAATATGACGCAAAACAAATGTCAATTTATTTGGAGATGTTAAACATTGAGGTCAACTTGATCCCAAAAGTAACAGGAGGGTTAAATGACAAAACATCAAACCTGACAATTGGGAATGAACAGCCTCACCTTACTGAATGAAATGATGTAAAGTGTTTCGTCTCTCAGCTCTCTGTATATATGTGTATATATATATGGTTTGGTCTCCCCCAGCTCCCTCTGACCTTGTTTCCATAATAAAAGTTGAGGGAAACAGATTATGAAAACAAATCTTTCTAACAAATGAAAGTTGTTTGTGGTCCTTTTGTTGTTCAGTCTACAATGAACATTTATTTAAACCAGATGGCGAATCAGAAACCTAATCAAATATAAAGCTTGAGTTTAATCTGTGATCCGTCTTCACTGTTTACATGTTGAAAAAAATCTCATCAATCCGATCGGCTGCAGCGTCCAATCACATGACTGAACAATGAGGGGGCGTGTCGGCCGTAAAAACATTTCCTGGAAGTTTGTTCTCGTGGGTCCTCGCTCATGGCTCCTCAGAGATCCCTCCTCCATCCTCGAACCTCGCTCCTCCGAGCTAAATAAGAGCTTTGGGACGGCCGTCAATATGGCGGCGCAGAACAACTTCCGGTTCGAGCGAGGAAATGACAATTAAGAGACTTGGGGTACTTCTCAAGTCTCTTAATTGCATCCCCGTCCTTTCACTTGCGTCCTTTCCTTGCGTCTTAGTCCCTCCCACCAGGGATGCATGGAGGAAACTATGCAAGGAGAGAGGAACGAGGAAATATGTTTTAAGATAAATGAGACGTCCTTTCCTCAGTTGCGTCACGTGAAGCGACGTCTGTTTCTGATGACAGAGGATCAGCTGATCACAGCTGGATCAGCTGTCAGTCGGCTTTAACAGCTGGAGAGACTTTTGATAAGTTTGTGTCTGTTCACATGATCACTGTACTTAATAATAGCAACTAATAATACTAATAACTAATAAAGACACACAGTCATCACTGTAGAGGTGTTTCTCTCTGTAGTCTGTTAACAAACTGTGTTCTGTGTTCTGTTTATAAGCGCAGGATCGATTTCTACCGGCGGAATGTGATCGTCTTATTTATGAATTATTTGTGTCTGTATGTTTTGAAATTGTCACTGTGGCATCATTTTTAAATAACCCAGAATATGATTATTGTTTCTCTTCAATGATAAAACTCATCAAACACTCAGAAATGATGTAAAAAGTGTTTCACTCTCCAGCTCCCTCTGACTTTAATTGTATTCATAATACAAGTTATTGAGGGACACATCAGATCATGAAAACACAAATCTTTCTAATAAATGAAGAAAGTTGTTTGTGGTCCTTTTGTTGTTCAGACTACAATGAACATTTATTTAAACCAGATGGCGAATCACAAACCTAATCAAATATAAAGCTTGAGTTTATTCTGTGATCTGTCTTCACTCTGGTGTTAAACTCAGTCAGTCAGTCCGATCGGCTGCAGCGTCCAATCACATAACTGATGAACAATGAGGGGGCGTGTCGGCCGTTAAAAGACTTCCTGGAACTCTGTTCTAGTGGTTCCTCCCTCCTCCATCCTCCATCCTCCATCCTCGCTCCTCCGAGCTACATTAGAGCTTTGGGACGGCCGTCAATGTGGCGGCGCAGAAACAACTTCAGGTTCAAGCGAGGATCGAGGAGCGAGGAAACGACAATTAAGAGACTTGGGATGTACCCTCTCCGTCCTCATCTGCAGGGGTGGATCCGGAAGTGGGCGGGAGTT
>NW_022286197.1:0-3024 GCF_004355925.1 Anarrhichthys ocellatus | reverse complement strand
TGTGTGTGTGTGTGTGTGTGTGTGTGTGTGTGTGTGTGTGTGTGTGTAAAGGAGAAAAAGAAGAGAGAGGCTTTATGAATGACAGGGAGAAGGAGGTTGTGTGGTGCAGTCAAGTCATCTGTCTTGCTAATTCCTTTTTCCCATTCTCTCTCTTTCTTTGACACGTACTCAAGCACAACTGAGCACTCTGGTGTTTTTTGTGATGGCCTGTTTTACAGCAGAGGAAATATGAAACACCCTAAGGCATTTGTCAGCGGTCCGTTGCATGTTCTTGCTCTTTGCTTGTGTGTGTGTTCGCTTTAGGCACGTTTTAAACTCACAAACCAGTGGGCGTCACTGTTACCCCTGACACGCTTGAGGTCTGATTAATAAAAGATGAGTTTAGGGGAAGTATGACTGTTTTGATTCCCCCCCTCTCTCTCCACGGCAAAAAGAAAAGAAAAGACAGGATGAAAGACTCGGGAGGGAATGAAAGTGGAGCGAGTGAGGGCAGTGTCCACTCTGATCACTCTAGAAGCACACTGAGAATGGGCTGTTCACCCAGAGAGAGAGGGAGAAAGAGAGGGATGAAGTGAGGACAAACAGAGAGAGAGAGAGAATTCATATATCTACCACTGTTTGAAGCTTGTGGTGTGTCTCTGTAACTATAGCCCCCTTTCTTTAGCTTGCTCTTGCTCTTACCCTCTCTCCTCCAGCCTCCCCTCGCCGCCCCTCACTCCCCTTTACCCCCTCAATCCCTCTTTTTTATATCCCTTCCTTTGCCCTCTTCCTGCTGATCTGTGCCAACCACCATGAAACCACCGCCACATTAGAGCCTTTAACAGGCACTGCCTGGCATCCTGCTCTGTCCAAACATATTATAGCCTAGTCGCACAGGCACATTCAATTTTGTATATATGCGTTTTACACAGTGCATTCACAACTATAGGGTTAGACCATATATTATGGGCTGGGGATATTTTTTATCTCAGAGAAACTGCCACGTGTCATTGTGACTCCAAATAAACTTCAAAGATGTTGACTGCATCTAACAGATGGAGGAAGAAGGTAGCAAAAAAATGGTTCTCATATATGGACAGAAAAATGATATAAAAGCTTAATTTACAAGGTATATGGTTTGGACTAATGTTCATAGAGTGGAATATTATCATACCATTCTTACTCTATTCTGTAGCAGTTCTGTTTTGGCTTTAGTGCCTTTTTTTACCAATCTTTTCATTGCATTTATATATATATATGTTTTAGACAATTCTGAATTGTTGACTTTCTTTTGTCTGCGCACCAACTGAGACACTGGCAGTCCTTCACTTAAACCCTCTAATTACTCCAGAAAACTGCACTTTTTGTACACATAGTTGCACATAGTTGTAAGTGTGTGTGTGTGTGTGTGTGTAACTAGTCACAGCTCATCAGCTGGCCAAGTCTTTCATCTTTCACATGGACTGACTATCTGAACATTGTCTCACACGCACACAAATGCCCATGTGAACATTTTATGATTTGTTAATGAGGCAGCTGGATGGCACTGATCACATCTGCTGACATCACATCAACACACTGAAGGGATGCTTGTTTGTTTACATGTTGTCTAGTTGCGTTGAGATGAGATCATATTTTTAGACGATTTTTACCACATGGAAGCAGAGTATAAAAGAGAAACTGTCCTTCAGTCTGATCTGTCCTTCAGCCCACCTAATCCTCCTAAACCCTCCCAGCTCCAGGAGCACTGACCTGTACCTGATACTGGCCTCTGACTTCCTATGGGTTGAACGATTATGTTTAAAGAGGTGGCTTGTAATGATGTACCCACATATCACACACCTGCAGTTCCTCTCAGCTCTAACAAGGGTTTTCAAGCATGTTGTTTGGGTTTTTCAGCCAACAAACTATGCTTCCATGAACCCCATACCCAGCCACAGTAGCAAAGTAGTAAAGAATAAATGTGGAAGATTATGCAGAAAATTTATAAATGTCAGAATATGAAAACTCATAAGCATTTATGTACTTTCAGATGAATTGCAATTTCAGATAAATTCCAAATATATATATATATATATATATATATTGTATGAAATGTGTTGTACAGTGTGATTTTATATAATATATTCCACAATATATGCACAATACCATGTCATTTCAGCCCATTACAGATGGATCTTAAAAATGCTGGATGCATAATATCTTGCTCTGTGTGGTCTGTATATTGTTCCCAAAACACATTTTTCTTGAAGTGATGAAGCTTCTGCTGGGACATCACCATGTGGCTGATACAAAGGAAGAGGCCTGCGTGGCTTTTCAAAAGCCTAAAGTGGTTTAACTGCACCGACGCCAACTGCAAAATGAGTTTGCCGCACAGCTCGCCAAATCAGTGAAGCTCCAAAGAGAAAGAACACACTAACTGCTACGAAACGACCTCAAGTAAGAGGCTTTGTCTGGGCAGAGATAGGTCATAGTGTGTTTGTAACCTTGTTTTGTTAAGTTTAACTGTACCGTTACCGTGCTATTGTATATTTTACGGGCCGCTGAGTCCCGTTCAGTGTTGTTCCGTGCTGCTGTGCTATTTTGTGTTTAAATCTGCCACCGTGAATAAAGTAGGTAAACTGTACTTCATTAGTTAAAGGTCCAGTATCACAGCTGCCGAACCTGAGTTCACCAGTCGGGCTTCTGTGTGATGAAGTTACATTTGCTGTACTTTGCTGCTGCAGTGAGGATCTGCCTTGTATTGAAGGCCTCCTACTTCTTCTTATACTTTTACTTTCTTTTCAACTAACCCACACACGTAGACACTCACACACACGTACACCTTTATGCTTATTACATACAGACGTGGCGTGTAACCGCGGCCTGTATTGTGTGTTTTATTCCCCATTAGATAATCCCGGCCTCGCCGCCATTGTGGAGTATTTCACAGTGTGATTACGTATCTGAATACGTCCTCCTTCATGCTTCCCCCTCTCTTTTTCCTCGATGCTCCGCACCAACACCCCACCTTATTCATTCGTAGTCGTATTGATCAAAATGAGG
>NW_022286196.1:0-3024 GCF_004355925.1 Anarrhichthys ocellatus | reverse complement strand
ATATATATATATATATATATATATATATATATATATATATATACAGATATACATATATATGTATACAAGTATATATATGTATACATGTATATGTATATATACACACATATATACATGTGTATATATATATATATATATATATGGCAATCATAATTAAAAAATTATTATGATCCGGATTTTAAATATTTGGTTGTTTTTGCAAAAGCATATTTGGGGTCGTTGGCTTTGTTGCGGTAACGCGCATCACCCCGGTCATCATGAGAGAGAGATTTTTTTAGATTTTTAGAAAACCTTTATTTTCTTTGAATATGTTTCTTTACCATTTAAAACGGTTAAACAAATAAAGTCCAACAAACATAAATATGTCTTTGATTGTCTTTAGACTGTGATATCTTATTCTCACTGAGCTCCATCTTTGTCCAGTTCTTTGTTCACTTTGTGAACTATCGTCTTCAGTCTGAAGCCTTCCTGCTTCGTGAGACCTCCTCTGTCCTTGCTTCTCATGTGAGCTCTGGCAGAGCTGGAGAGCTTCTCTTTGTCAGAGAGGTAGTCCTCCACTTTGGCTCCTCTCACATTCTTACTCCTCTTCAGAAACTCCTTTATCTTCTCCACGCTGTAGCCTCCAGAGCTCCTACAGCTGCCATCCCTGTGTTTAGAGGGCTCACTGTCAGCAGCAGCATCCTCCTCCAGACTGGACTCAGAGTCTTCTTCCATACTGGACTCAGAGTCTTCCTCCAGACTGGACTCAGAGTCTTCCTCGAGACTGGACTCACACTCTGCCGCTCCTTCACTTCCTTTAGTTGCCACTTTCTTTGCCTGTGAGCTTCCGCTGTCCCCTCTCTGTTTCCTCTTCAGCTGAGGGGCTTTGAGCTGCTCCTCGTCTGCTTCCATGTCCACCTCCCTACCTGTCTCCACCTGTCCTCCAGTACTCTCCCTCACCTTCTGTATCTGACTTGCCCCGTCCTTCCTCACCTCTTGTCCCCCACTTGTCCTCTCTTCTCTCGCCTCCTGTACCTCACTTGTTTCCTCCACCCTCACCTCCTGGGTCACACTTGTTTCCTCCACCCTCGCCTCCTGTGCTCCACTTGTTCCCTCTTGTCCGTCCTGCTTGTCCCCTCTGCCCTCCTCAGTACCTTTCTGCTTCTGGTCTTTATTTGAGCCGTTTTCCCCAGGACAAGCTCTACTCAGATTTCCTTTCCCACAGCTGTAACATTTAAAATCATTCGTCTTTGCAAAGATTACGTAATCAAAGTCCTCTACTGTGATTTTGAAACTGAGGTTGACCACTGCTCCTGTTGTTAGGGATCATGAGGACATGTCTCCTGTGAGACACCACGTGCTTTAACAGCGGAGATTTAAAGCCAGAGGACACTCTCCTAACCGGAGACACCACCTTCCCATGTTTGGACAGCTCTTTTATTATTGCATCATTTCTTATGAATGGTGGCACGTTGGACATGGTGACTTTCAATTCCGGTGAGCTGAGAGGATACGTGGGCAGGAAGTGTTCACCCACGGAGATCCTGGTCATCAACACCACTTCCGCAGTTTTTATGCTATCTAAAAAGATGACCACAGTGCTGTTCATCCGCGCTGTGGACTTCACGTGGCTGTGGCCGACAAGCTCCCCCACTGCCAGGCTGATTCCTTCCACTGAACACCTGAAACGCCGTGGGATCTTCACGCCGTGTTCCCTGGTTAACTCCGTCAGGCACATGGTGGCGTTTAGCAGCCGACAGCACGTGCTGCCCGGCTGCAATCCGCTCACAAAACAAAGACCCAAAAAACAGCTAAAAGTACACAAAAAACCCATGAACCCTGCACACCCCACTACACTATCATATACAACATTACCCAGTGAAGAAAAAGATCGAAAAATCGCTATTTAAAGCTCTCAAACACGCTCCGTCAACTCAACACTCCTTCCACTCAGAGAGAGAGAGAGAGAGAGAGAGAGAGAGAGAGAGAGAGATCTGGAAAATGAGTCCTCAGAGGGGCACAGCATGCTGCTGAGACCTGGAGTCCTCAGAGGGTCACAGAATGCTGCTGAGACCTGGAGTTGTGCCGTCCTGGATGCCCATCTTGGCTCCGTTCACCAGCGGTTCATGAAACAGCCGGTGTAGTGAGCGCGTGGGCTCCGGTCTCTTTACTTGGCTCCATCATTGTTCAGTTCTCTCCTTATTGTCTGAACAATTTTCTTCAGTCTGAAGCCTTCCTGCATCGTGAGACCTTCTCTGTCTTTACTGCTCATGTGCGATCTGGCCGAGCTGGAGAACTTCTCTTTGTCAGAGAGGTAGTCCTCCACTTTGGCTCCTCTTACGTTTTTGCTTCTCTGCAGATAGTCCTTTATCTCCTCCACGCTGTAGCTTTCAGAGTTCTTACAACTGCCAGCCTTGTGTTCAGAGAGCTCACTTTCAGCAGCAGCGTCTTCCTCCAGACTGGGCTCACACTCAGCTGCTCCTCACACTCACCTTCTGGACATCACTTGTCCCCTCTTCCCTCACCTCCTGGGCCACACCCGTCTCCTCCACCCTCACCTCCTGGGCCACACCTTGTCCACTCTGCCCTCCTCAGTACCTTTCTGGTTCTGGTCTTCATGAGAACCGTTTTTCCCAGGACAAGCTCTACTCAGATGTCCTTCTTTGAACTGTAACATTTAAAATCATCAGTCTTTGCAAAAATGACATAATCAAAGTCCTCTACAGTGATTTTGAACACGAGGTTGACCTCCCTGCTCCTGTTGTTGGGGATCATGAGGACATGTCTCCAGTGAGACACCACGTGCTTTAACAGCGGAGATTTAAACCCAGAGGACAGTCTCCTAACCGGAGACACTACCTTCCTGTGTTTGGACAGCTCCTTGATTATGGCATGGTTTCTAATAAACAGAGGAACATTAGACACAGTAACTCTTTCTGCCTGTGAGCTGAGAGGGTAAACGGGCAGGAAGTGTTCACCCACCTCGATCCCGTTCTCCAACACCACTTCCGCAGCTTCTAAGCTATCTAAAAAGATGACCACAGC
>NW_022286195.1:0-3024 GCF_004355925.1 Anarrhichthys ocellatus | reverse complement strand
AGGAGTCGCCCCCTGGTGGACACTAGAGAGAATGCAGCTTTAAGACACTTCTGCATCGGCTTCACTCCGCAGAACAGGAAGATTGCCGCCTATCGCTCATATGATTTTCATTTTCATTCAATTTTGTAGCATCTCCCATAGACTCATAATTACAGCGACGCTAGCAGAGGAGGGTCAGCTTCCGACTGCTTACAGGAACTCATTAACAGACTCTCATCATGATTCATGAGGACGACTCGGACAGGTAGGTGAGCCACACACACGCCCCCCACACACACACACACACACACACACAATGCCTCTAATGATGCTCATAATACAACCTCTCCCACCCGCTGTGTGAATCAGCGAGAGGTGCAACACCTCACGCTGTAAACATGAAGTCATCCAGTTTATAGTCCTGAGCATTAACACTAGATTATTTCCCTCCCAGGACAGCATTATTCACACTGTATTCAGCATGAACAGTGGCCTCGCTATGAATACTAATCATGTTCCAGATAAAGGCCAATCAATTATCAAATCCAGAGGATGTTGTTGGAATTAGAGCACGCACACAGCACCATGTTTGACAAATGGGTTCATTATCTTTCAGCAAGATGGTCCGGCAGTCGAGTAGAGTAACGTTTATACATAATTTATGTGTGTCTCCCCCCCGCCTGATGGAGCCATTTGTACTATTCTGATGTATTTATACTCTCAAATCTCGCTTCAAGAGCAAAACACTGAAGGCGCAGCACTGATGGGATGTCAGCGAGGTCACGACAACAGAGTGGACAAAGAGACGTCCAGGCTGCAGGAGGTCAGGGCCCGTTGGGGATCACAGGACATCCATGAGGACCCTTGAAACCCACAGACACAGAGGCTGAATCCAAATGTCTGGACTTCCAAGTCGGCTTGTGATCCATGGAACTAAAATATTAGTTCTTTATTAGTATTTTCTGCTTGTTTATGGTCAATGTTTGAGTTGGACAAACATCGTCGAGTTCATACCGATGAACGCAAGCGAGGTCTGATTCTCATTTAGTGCTTTTTATCCCGTCGGGGCTCAGCACTGTCTGATCAATGTCCAAGAACCTGTTGTGAAACACACAACTAAATAAATTGGAGGTTTCACGGTGTCTATATTTTTGTTCCTTCCTCTGTGAATCTCAGCATCAAACTGAGCAGCGGCGACAGATGAAAGAGTGACAGACGGGAGCAGAGGTTTGTGAGCACCGCAGGCCGACACATCACGTCCTCCCTCCTGCCGTCACAATATCGAATAAAGCCAAACAAACCGGCTGGTTGTTGTCGAAGGGACCCCAACAGAGCAACAACAAAGCCCGACGCCAACACCAGAGAAAACACACAACAAAAGTCCTTGGCCTCATGTTCATGCATCAATCAGTCACCATTTCTTCCTGCAGCACAGAATATATGACAGGTAGGAGACAATAATGCATGAAATGAATAACCAAAAAAATAATGAAGTCATTAAGGGGCATGTCTGTTGTTCTGCCAATGCTCTCGCTCTTCAATCACCGAAGCTCACAGACGTGACAGTTGATAACGGTTTCAGGACTGAATTGGAGCAAATGCAAACAGCACGGTGTCGCCTGCAGCCTGAACGCTCCACGGTGACAAAAAGAAACAATTTCCCAGCATGGAGATTAGAAACCCATTTTTCAAACCTTAATAGATTTCTTTCATGCTTTCAGTTTTTGTATCTCACATTGACAAACATCTATTTTCTGCTTTCCAGGAGGAAACACGTTTTTTTTATTAAAGAGACTCTTCTGTCCACAAACCGTGAAGTCTAATTACAAGCCTCTCTTCGTTTATCTCCAACACACACACACACACACAAATGTGAATGAGAAGATGAGTTAAAAATACTCTGCAGTAGAAGTGACGGAGCCAAAACAGGATTAGCCCCCCCCCCCCACTGCCATAACCTCTCTGTGCTCACACACAGTTACACATTTTCATTCAGTCGCACAGTTTACGCAGCATTACGCGGGATTATTGGTGCAGGCGGACTGTTCCAGAGATGAATCTCGCTGCGTCTGAACCTCTCTTGACCTGAATCCTTAACCGGAGCGATGCAGCAGCAGCAGTGTGTTCCTGGAGGGAGACGCTTCATTCGTTTCAGGATGCTCGTGTTGCCCGTTTGTTTGTTTTTTCCTGCAGAGAGTGAAAACTATAAAGAAGACAGATGGACATTTTTTGCAAGCTCTAAATGTCGCTCCGATGCTAAAGAGAGGCAGAGAAAACAGATAACGCGTTTAAATGTTCCAGCAAACTTTCCATTTCATTCCCTTTGCTGCAAAGCAAATCCCCGGCCCAAAATGAAGACGAGAAAGGATGTCAGTGAGTTTTAAATACACTTAATGGAGTAGAAACAAAACAGCTGAGTTAGATACACCTCTGAATGAACAATATAGTTGGGGATTTACAGAATACCAAGCGTGTATAATCAGATAAATGATTACGTGATATCAAATCTGTGCATGCAGACTCGTCGATAACCGATCCAGAGCCTTTTCTGATTCAGGTATCAGGACCATTGTTTTAATGCAACCTAACTTGATATTATTGACACTCTTTGCTAGCAGGTGACTGTTGTCTCAGCCTCCCTTAGTCACCTGTATCGTCGTGTGTCAATCGGCCTCATGCAAGAACCACTCGTACGAACTGGTTCGTTCTTCAGAGTGATTCAGGAGAACTTGCAGCATTCACCACCTTTCTCATATTTTAAATCTTCTCCAACACAATTTACGAGCGGTCGAGACCACGGACTGCATATAAGAAGTGGACAAAGTCATCGTGACGTCACTCATTGGTTTGTGGACTGATGTTATGAACCCTCGAATTCTGCGTTTTCGCTGTCGCCATCTTGGAATACGGCCGTCGCCATGTTGGCTTTTTTGCAAAAGATAAATGGAAGTGACC
Organism: Anarrhichthys ocellatus; assembly: GCF_004355925.1. Lineage (NCBI taxonomy): Eukaryota > Metazoa > Chordata > Actinopteri > Perciformes > Anarhichadidae > Anarrhichthys > Anarrhichthys ocellatus. The sequence goes on along the minus strand of NW_022286195.1, from coordinate 90 downwards.
ATATTAGGACTGAGGAGGAGTGACGTAGAGACGCTGTGTACCCGTCAATCACCGTGTAGCCCCGCCCTAAAGCATCCCCTGCTTTATGGT
>NW_022286194.1:0-3024 GCF_004355925.1 Anarrhichthys ocellatus | reverse complement strand
GACTTCGCTGACCCGTTTGATGATTTAGAGCCGTCTGTAGAGGTAGGCAACTTCCAAAGTATACTTTACTAATCACAATGCATTGTTGGCTTGTTTGTTGAGTCCTTTTAATATTTATCTGTCCATCTACAGCATGTGTTTATTCTTCTGGCAGTTATTGTGTGGTTTCTGGAGCGAACTTTTTACAGAATGGAGGGAAACTTTAGTATTTTGCTGAAGCCAATATGTTGAATTATAGAGTTTTGTTTCTGATCGCTGTTTACTTTGTCAGTTACGCCTGGAAATGACACGTTTGCCTTTTGCCCTTCAAAACCATGGTACTCCTCACATGGTATTTCTTTCACGTTTCCTGTTTTACACAGGTGTGAATTATATTTAGGTCCTATCTCAGAAAGATCAACTTTGAATATCTTTCATTTTAGTAGTCACTTATTTGTGTCCGTTTTATATTTGGCGTTTTTTAATTATGTAAATTCGGACTAATTTGTTCGTTAGAATAACATAATCATTCGATACTATACGAGTTATTCTAACCATCAGAAAACCTGGGACTCATGGAGAAGTGGATTTAAAATAATATATTTTTACCACCAAAGTGTAGTTATTTATGAAGCTGTCACAGAATCATTTTTTTTTTTTTTTTTTAATCATTCATTTTGCATAGGCTGTCATTAATCTTTACTTTTAGATTGTTGGTTGTAAAACATTATTTTCAGTATAAATCACTATCACATATCAGCAGTTAATGGAAAAACCTTCTATGTGTAAGTCAGCTGAGGGAAAGTTGGCTAACGGTTTAGGTGTAAGGATTTGTCTGTTTACTTTGTGAAACCGTCACAAACTCACATTAGTGCAGTCTAAGAACTCTGTCCAGAAGAACAAAACAGCGTTCAATATATTTGTGTCCTGCCATAGTGGGTCTGTTTGCTGTGCTGAAGTCTTCCAATGTTGAGCTGAAAACAATGAATCTTTGAACATATTTAGGCTTCTGAAGTACTTGAAGCCTTTCCTGCTATAGTGTCCTTGTCACAATGGATGTATTTTTGGCCGACTTGTTAAGCAGTTTAGTTTGTGTGTAGCATTATTATTTTTTAGAAATTGAAAGATTCTTTTTGGATTTTCAATTGAAATGTTTGGTTAGTGATGGATTTTGACAATATTAATCTTGTCAGTTTTGCCAGCAAATGTTTAAATATTTCTGCTCTTCATCCTTCTTAACATTGGATTCCATCATTTTCCCCCTGTGACATGTTTTTGTCCCTTTTATGTCAACACGTATGTTTATAGATTTTGTTCTGGCTTCTAGTTTCACAAAGAAACAAATTTTAACACACTAATTACAAACAGTGTCTGTAATTCAATGTTTAATGGTTTCATAAACCTTCTTTGCGGTGTCTTGAATGTTTCTAATTTGTTACTCAGATAAACAAAAACATAGGCGTCCAATTTTTTTTTTTCAACCACTTTTCACCAGGGGGAATTTTGACCCTGATAGAAGATTTTACACCTAAATGCAACTTTTAATAATGTAGTACCAGAAGTATTTCACAAAATTAAGCAATAAGGTGGCTTCTCATTGTTCGCTGTACAGCATTTTTTTCCTTTTTAATATTCCAGTACCTAATACTGGTTGTGCTTAACCTTAACTGTCATTGGATGATCAAAACACTGCAGTTCACCTGATTCAACCTGGGTGTGTGACTAACATATAGGTTTAAGAAGGAGTTAGTGTTTTCTTTTGTGTAACTGTCTTACTCACATGTATGGATCTACATTGGCCTTGGTAGACACAGTTTAACATGCAGCATCCTGGTGGTGACACCTGTTCTTCCAAATCTCGAGGTATCTGTCCATGGTGCTGAAACACTCTTCTTGCAAAACAATACCTGGATTCGTTTTTTTTTACCTTGAGCTACACTGTTAAATTTCAATGGGATGAGTGGATGATACTAATATAATGCTCTGATTTTGCATTATTAATATAGATGTTAATTAAGATGATAATAATAATAATCACAAAAGCTTTCACTTAGTAATACACATGCATTTATTTATGAACTAAAAAATCCTAACAAGCTTGTAACCTTAGGAGCAACTAGAAGCAAAAACATTTTGGTTTGTTTGTTTATTTGTAACTGTAATTTGGTCAAACGTTTACCCCATGTTGTTCCACTAGATTTCATTGGGAAATAAGTTATTTACTTCACTACATTTGTCTGACAGCTACAGTTGGTTTTGTTACTTTGCAGATTAAGATGCTAATGACCCTTTTCAGGTAACCAACTATAGGTTGGGACCCTGTAGACTTATTGTGTATACATTAAATCTAACTTCACATCTACCAGCTTCAACAGTGAAATTCTGATTAACTATTGATGCATCACTATCAACACTCTAATAATTTCATATATATTAATATATTGTTCACTGGGACATTTTTCTGATGAAAGACTGCTTTTACTTTTGATACTTTTAATGCATTTTACTGATAATAGTTTTGTACTATTGCTAAGACCAAATTTAAAATACAGGACTTTAACTTGTAATGGAGTGTATTTAGTTTTTGATATTTTACGTTTACTTTTCTAGCAAACGATCAGAGTATTTCTTCCACCACTGTCCATGGTGCTGAATCTTACCTCTCTGTTTTGCTGTAGCATACATGATTGACATTGAACTGTTTTAGTGACATTTAAGATGTCTTCATTAGATATTGAGGACATGGGGAAATGGTCATATTCAATCATAACACTGTGGAGATAAAAAGCGACTCATGGTGTCGCTGTTGGCTTACAGAACATGAACACACACCACTCCACCCACTAGTACCGAATGGATGTCAGTTGTATTTTTCCGAGAGAATGTGTTATATCGTGGACATATTTTGGTGAACACTGGTGCGGAGTTTTGGATTATTGACTCTTTTTTTGGATATATTTTCTATTTCACTCCAGCTTAGACGCTAAATACGCCTTCTGTGTCAAGATGGGAGACAAAGGATTTCCAGCGCTTGGTCCGATCCTC
>NW_022286193.1:0-3024 GCF_004355925.1 Anarrhichthys ocellatus | reverse complement strand
TGTGTGTGTGTGTGTGTGTGTGTGTGTGTGTGTGTGTGTGTGTGTGTAAAGGAGAAAAAGAAGAGAGAGGCTTTATGAATGACAGGGAGAAGGAGGTTGTGTGGTGCAGTCAAGTCATCTGTCTTGCTAATTCCTTTTTCCCATTCTCTCTCTTTCTTTGACACGTACTCAAGCACAACTGAGCACTCTGGTGTTTTTTGTGATGGCCTGTTTTACAGCAGAGGAAATATGAAACACCCTAAGGCATTTGTCAGCGGTCCGTTGCATGTTCTTGCTCTTTGCTTGTGTGTGTGTTCGCTTTAGGCACGTTTTAAACTCACAAACCAGTGGGCGTCACTGTTACCCCTGACACGCTTGAGGTCTGATTAATAAAAGATGAGTTTAGGGGAAGTATGACTGTTTTGATTCCCCCCCTCTCTCTCCACGGCAAAAAGAAAAGAAAAGACAGGATGAAAGACTCGGGAGGGAATGAAAGTGGAGCGAGTGAGGGCAGTGTCCACTCTGATCACTCTAGAAGCACACTGAGAATGGGCTGTTCACCCAGAGAGAGAGGGAGAAAGAGAGGGATGAAGTGAGGACAAACAGAGAGAGAGAGAGAATTCATATATCCACCACTGTTTGAAGCTTGTGGTGTGTCTCTGTAACTATAGCCCCCTTTCTTTAGCTTGCTCTTGCTCTTACCCTCTCTCCTCCAGCCTCCCCTCGCCGCCCCTCACTCCCCTTTACCCCCTCAATCCCTCTTTTTTATATCCCTTCCTTTGCCCTCTTCCTGCTGATCTGTGCCAACCACCATGAAACCACCGCCACATTAGAGCCTTTAACAGGCACTGCCTGGCATCCTGCTCTGTCCAAACATATTATAGCCTAGTCGCACAGGCACATTCAATTTTGTATATATGCGTTTTACACAGTGCATTCACAACTATAGGGTTAGACCATATATTATGGGCTGGGGATATTTTTTATCTCAGAGAAACTGCCACGTGTCATTGTGACTCCAAATAAACTTCAAAGATGTTGACTGCATCTAACAGATGGAGGAAGAAGGTAGCAAAAAAATGGTTCTCATATATGGACAGAAAAATGATATAAAAGCTTAATTTACAAGGTATATGGTTTGGACTAATGTTCATAGAGTGGAATATTATCATACCATTCTTACTCTATTCTGTAGCAGTTCTGTTTTGGCTTTAGTGCCTTTTTTTACCAATCTTTTCATTGCATTTATATATATATATGTTTTAGACAATTCTGAATTGTTGACTTTCTTTTGTCTGCGCACCAACTGAGACACTGGCAGTCCTTCACTTAAACCCTCTAATTACTCCAGAAAACTGCACTTTTTGTACACATAGTTGCACATAGTTGTAAGTGTGTGTGTGTGTGTGTGTGTGTAACTAGTCACAGCTCATCAGCTGGCCAAGTCTTTCATCTTTCACATGGACTGACTATCTGAACATTGTCTCACACGCACACAAATGCCCATGTGAACATTTTATGATTTGTTAATGAGGCAGCTGGATGGCACTGATCACATCTGCTGACATCACATCAACACACTGAAGGGATGCTTGTTTGTTTACATGTTGTCTAGTTGCGTTGAGATGAGATCATATTTTTAGACGATTTTTACCACATGGAAGCAGAGTATAAAAGAGAAACTGTCCTTCAGTCTGATCTGTCCTTCAGCCCACCTAATCCTCCTAAACCCTCCCAGCTCCAGGAGCACTGACCTGTACCTGATACTGGCCTCTGACTTCCTATGGGTTAAACGATTATGTTTAAAGAGGTGGCTTGTAATGATGTACCCACATATCACACACCTGCAGTTCCTCTCAGCTCTAACAAGGGTTTTCAAGCATGTTGTTTGGGTTTTTCAGCCAACAAACTATGCTTCCATGAACCCCATACCCAGCCACAGTAGCAAAGTAGTAAAGAATAAATGTGGAAGATTATGCAGAAAATTTATAAATGTCAGAATATGAAAACTCATAAGCATTTATGTACTTTCAGATGAATTGCAATTTCAGATAAATTCCAAATATATATATATATATATATATATTGTATGAAATGTGTTGTACAGTGTGATTTTATATAATATATTCCACAATATATGCACAATACCATGTCATTTCAGCCCATTACAGATGGATCTTAAAAATGCTGGATGCATAATATCTTGCTCTGTGTGGTCTGTATATTGTTCCCAAAACACATTTTTCTTGAAGTGATGAAGCTTCTGCTGGGACATCACCATGTGGCTGATACAAAGGAAGAGGCCTGCGTGGCTTTTCAAAAGCCTAAAGTGGTTTAACTGCACCGACGCCAACTGCAAAATGAGTTTGCCGCACAGCTCGCCAAATCAGTGAAGCTCCAAAGAGAAAGAACACACTAACTGCTACGAAACGACCTCAAGTAAGAGGCTTTGTCTGGGCAGAGATAGGTCATAGTGTGTTTGTAACCTTGTTTTGTTAAGTTTAACTGTACCGTTACCGTGCTATTGTATATTTTACGGGCCGCTGAGTCCCGTTCAGTGTTGTTCCGTGCTGCTGTGCTATTTTGTGTTTAAATCTGCCACCGTGAATAAAGTAGGTAAACTGTACTTCATTAGTTAAAGGTCCAGTATCACAGCTGCCGAACCTGAGTTCACCAGTCGGGCTTCTGTGTGATGAAGTTACATTTGCTGTACTTTGCTGCTGCAGTGAGGATCTGCCTTGTATTGAAGGCCTCCTACTTCTTCTTATACTTTTACTTTCTTTTCAACTAACCCACACACGTAGACACTCACACACACGTACACCTTTATGCTTATTACATACAGACGTGGCGTGTAACCGCGGCCTGTATTGTGTGTTTTATTCCCCATTAGATAATCCCGGCCTCTCCGCCATTGTGGAGTATTTCACAGTGTGATTACGTATCTGAATACGTCCTCCTTCATGCTTCCCCCTCTCTTTTTCCTCGATGCTCCGCCCCAACACCCCACCTTATTCATTCGTAGTCGTATTGATCAAAATGAGG
>NW_022286192.1:0-3025 GCF_004355925.1 Anarrhichthys ocellatus | reverse complement strand
CCATAGTTCTCCTGGGGGACTTCAACGCTTACGTGGGCAATGACGGAGAAACCTGGCGGGGGGTGATTGGGAGGAACGGCTTGCCCGATCTGAACCCGAATGGTGTTTCGTTATTGGACTTCTGTGCTTGCCACGGTTTGGCCATAACGAACACTATGTTCGAACATAAGGTGGCTCATAAGTGTACCTGGTACCAGAACACCTTAGGCCGGAGATCAATGATCGACTTTGTAATCGTATCATTTGATCTGCGGCCGTATGTCTTGGACACTCGGGTGAAGAGAGGAGCAGAGCTGTCAACTGATCACCACCTGGTGGTGAGTTGGATCAGATGGCAGGGGAACCGGTTGGAAAGACCCGGCAAACCCAAACGTGTAGTGAGGGTGAACTGGGAACGTCTGGCGGAGGACCCTGTCCGGGAGGTCTTTAACTCCCACCTCCGGAAGAACTTCTCGCACATCCCGAGGGAGGTTGGGGACACGGAATCCGAATGGACCATGTTCAAAGCCTCTATTGTGGAAGCGGCCGCTAGGAGCTGTGGCCGGAAGGTCATCGGTGCCTGTCGTGGCGGCAACCCGAGAACCCGGTGGTGGACACCGGAGGTGAGGGAAGCCGCCAAGCTGAAGAAGGAGACCTTCAAGGCCTGGTTGGCCCAGGGTTCTCCTGAAGCAGCTGACAGGTACCGGCAGGCCAGAAGGGCTGCAGCTGCGGTGGTCGCGAATGCTAAAACTCGGGCATGGGAGGAGTTCGGGGAGGCCATGGAGAAGGACTTTCGGTTGGCCTCAAGGAGGTTCTGGCAAACCATCCGATGGCTCAGGAAGGGAAAGCAGGGCTTACCCCAGGCTATACTCAGCAGGGGGGGGAAACTGCTAACCCGGACGGAGGACATCGTCGGGCGGTGAAAAGAGCACTTTGAGGAACTCCTAAACCCGACAAACATGTCCTCTGCAGAGGAGGCAGCGCCTGAGGACTTAGGGGGAGGCTCACCCATATCCCTGGCAGAGGTCGCTGAGGTAGTTACAAAGCTCCTTGGTGGCAAGGCGCTGGGGGTGGGTGAGATCCCCCCCTGAGATGCTGAAGGCACTGGACATAGTTGAGCTGTCCTGGCCTGACACGCCTCTTCAATGTCACATGGGGGTCGGGATCAGTGCCCATGGAATGGCAGACCGGGGTGGTGGTTCCCATCTTCAAAAAGGGGGACCGGAGAGTGTGCTTGAATTACCGGGGTATCACACTACTCAGCCTCCCGGGGAAGGCTTATGCCAGGGTGCTGGAAAGGAGGCTCTGACCGCTTGTCGAACCTCAGATTCAAGAGGAGCAGTGCGGATTCCATCCCGGCCGTGGAATAGTGGACCAGCTCTTTACCCTCGCAAGACTACTGGAGGGGTTCTGGGAGTTTGCCCAACCAGTCTACATGTGCTTTGTGGACTTGGAGAAGGCTTTCGACCGGGTCCCTCGGGGGTTCTTGTGGGGGGTGCTGCGGGAGTATGGGGTGCCGGACCCGTTGCAACGGGCGATCCGGTCTCTGTACGACTGCAGTAGGAGCTGTGTCCGCATTCTCGGCAATAAGTCAGACACGTTCCCGGTGGGTGTTGGCCTCCGCCAGGGCTGCCCTTTGTCACCGGTCCTGTTCATGATTTTCACGGACAGGATATCTAGGCGCAGCCTGGGGGCGGAGAACGTCAGTCTCGGGGGTCTCGGGATCGCCTCTCTGCTATTTGCAGATGATGTGGTCCTGTTAGCCTCCTCGGATCGTGACCTCCAGCATTCACTGGGGCGGTTTGCAGCCGAGTGTGAAGCGGCGGGGATGAGAGTTAGCACCTCCAAATCTGAGGCCATGGTTCTCTGCCAGAAACCGGTGGATTGCTCCCTCCAGGTGGGGACGGAGTGCCTACCTCAAGCGAAGGAGTGTAAGATGGAGCGGGAGATCGACAGACGGATCGGTGCAGCTGCAGCAGTAAAGCAGGCGCTGCACCGGACCGTCTTGGTGAAGAGGGAGCTGAGCCGGAAGGCAAAGCTCTCAATTTACCACTCGGTCTACGTTCCTACCCTCACCTATGGTCACGAACTCTGAGTCGTGACCGAAAGGACAAGGTCGCGGCTACAAGCGGCCGAAATGAGTTTCCTCCGTAGGGTGGCCGGGCTCAGCCTTAGAGATAGGGTAAGGAGCTCGGTCATCAGGAGGGAGCTTGGAGTAGAGCCGCTACTCCTTCGCATCGAAAGGAGTCAGCTGAGGTGGTTCGGGCATCTAATTAGGATGCCTCCTGGATGCCTCCCACTGGAGGTTTTCCAGGCACGTCCAACTGGGAAGAGACCCCGGGGAAGACCCAGAACACGCTGGAGAGATTACATCTCCCAGCTGGCCTGGGAACGCCTCGGGATCCCCCAGAATGAGCTGGAACATGTTGCCGGTGAGAGGGAGGTCTGGGTCGGCCTGCTTGACCTGCTGCCACCGCGACCCGACCCCGGATAAGAGGAGGAAAATGGATGGATGGATGGATGGATAAATGTGTTTCCACTAAATAACTAGGGGTGGGGGGAAAAATCGATACAGCATAGTATCGCGATATTTTGCGTGGTGTTATTGTATCGATACACGGACGCCAAGTATCGATCTTTTATTATATAAACTATTTAAAAAAAATAAAAATAAAAAATTACTGGAAAAATCAAATCAATTGCTTTTTCAGTCCACTAGATGGTGCCGAGTTGTTTTCTGGTGAGGTCAGCAAAGGTCCCGGGTCAGCGTGATTGGTAGGAAGTTCGTCAAAACAAAGATAGACATCTGGCCTCACAACGGGGTTAAATCTGCCAACAGTAGCCAGGCTCATGGGGAGAGTGCAGCGCATAACTGGCTCTCTGCCCTTGATGTCCATGCATCGCAAGTTATACTGAGTTATATAACTCTTATATCCTACTTATATAAGTTATAGTTCATTTACTGAGTCCACACGTTTGCATTTAGTTAAGTTGGACTATGTAGTAATACAAACAGTTCAGTTTGTCAGGTTCATGCAACATTTAT
>NW_022286191.1:0-3025 GCF_004355925.1 Anarrhichthys ocellatus | reverse complement strand
AACTTAAGGATGCAGAAACCTGAACTAATGTCATAAAATTGCATGTTGTTACTTAATCCTCATGCACATTGATCTTGTTTTATGCCTCTTTAAGGCGGTGGTTCAGCGTGATGGCAACAAGCTGATGGTTAGCCTGAAGGGAATTGAGTCTGTCACAGAACTGGTGGATGGAAACACAATTGTCAATGTGAGTAGACAACATGAATTTTGTGACTTATTGAATGAATCTTAAAACATTTCTAATGTGACTTTTTTTTTTTCTCCAGACTATGACTCTTGGCAGCATTGTGTACAAGAGGACCAGCAAACTCATGTAAATATGTGCATATGGGATAATAAAAACGGTAACATAAAAAGCAGCACTATCTTGATTTCTGAGGACTTTTAGAAACTGCTTGTTGCTTTTGTGTACTGGAACAAAAGGAGAGCTGTAAGATCATGGGACTGGATGCCTGTTGTGAGGGTGACGTGTTTAGAATTAGCTAAAGGCCACTTTAAACTTGACTGCAGGATGACATGCGCTAATGACATGAGCATCATGTGCTGGGGGGGGGGGCGAATCAACTTTTTATTTTTTATTTTTTTTGTTTTCTTGTTTTTTACTCCTTGCAGAACATGACAAATTGTTTTAGCACTTCACACACAAGCCAACGAGATGAGCGTCTTAACCTATTTCAAAATGAACTGCTGCAATCAAACCACCCTTTTTCAAAATGGCACTTGTGCAACAAAATGATTCACTGGTACAGTATGAATTATTTTGCAGAAACACACTGACTAACTTCATACCAAATGCTGCTGTCTTATTCCTCATACAGGCATTTCAGGAAAATATGAATAAAATGCTTTTGTTTTATTTTTGCAATTGCATGTTTTCACAACAGACAGAAGTAGAATTAATGGCTTATTGTAAAATGCCTGCAATGGAAATTATGGTTTTGGACCCTGCCTTCTGTTGGGGTCTGGCCGCATCGCCTCCTCCACAGTACACGCAATGTTGTTCGTGTGAGGTAACTTGAGGTCTTTCTAGTGCTGAGGGTCACATTGATTTGTGTTCAATTAATGATTGCTTGTATCTGTGTTGCCAATTCAAGGAGCCTGATAAGTGTTTCCCAAAATGTTATTTATGTTCTATACTGCTAAAACAACCTGGGGTCAAATTGATCCCAAAGAACACTGTGTACAGGACATTGAAAACATGGTAATTTTATGTTTACCCAGTTGTCCCCATTAAATTAGGAAAAGTCATGAAATATGACGCAAAACAAATGTCAATTTATTTGGAGATGTTAAACATTGAGGTCAACTTGATCCCAAAAGTAACAGGAGGGTTAAATGACAAAACATCAAACCTGACAATTGGGAATGAACAGCCTCACCTTACTGAATGAAATGATGTAAAGTGTTTCGTCTCTCAGCTCTCTGTATATATGTGTATATATATATGGTTTGGTCTCCCCCAGCTCCCTCTGACCTTGTTTCCATAATAAAAGTTGAGGGAAACAGATTATGAAAACAAATCTTTCTAACAAATGAAAGTTGTTTGTGGTCCTTTTGTTGTTCAGTCTACAATGAACATTTATTTAAACCAGATGGCGAATCAGAAACCTAATCAAATATAAAGCTTGAGTTTAATCTGTGATCCGTCTTCACTGTTTACATGTTGAAAAAAATCTCATCAATCCGATCGGCTGCAGCGTCCAATCACATGACTGAACAATGAGGGGGCGTGTCGGCCGTAAAAACATTTCCTGGAAGTTTGTTCTCGTGGGTCCTCGCTCATGGCTCCTCAGAGATCCCTCCTCCATCCTCGAACCTCGCTCCTCCGAGCTAAATAAGAGCTTTGGGACGGCCGTCAATATGGCGGCGCAGAACAACTTCCGGTTCGAGCGAGGAAATGACAATTAAGAGACTTGGGGTACTTCTCAAGTCTCTTAATTGCATCCCCGTCCTTTCACTTGCGTCCTTTCCTTGCGTCTTAGTCCCTCCCACCAGGGATGCATGGAGGAAACTATGCAAGGAGAGAGGAACGAGGAAATATGTTTTAAGATAAATGAGACGTCCTTTCCTCAGTTGCGTCACGTGAAGCGACGTCTGTTTCTGATGACAGAGGATCAGCTGATCACAGCTGGATCAGCTGTCAGTCGGCTTTAACAGCTGGAGAGACTTTTGATAAGTTTGTGTCTGTTCACATGATCACTGTACTTAATAATAGCAACTAATAATACTAATAACTAATAAAGACACACAGTCATCACTGTAGAGGTGTTTCTCTCTGTAGTCTGTTAACAAACTGTGTTCTGTGTTCTGTTTATAAGCGCAGGATCGATTTCTACCGGCGGAATGTGATCGTCTTATTTATGAATTATTTGTGTCTGTATGTTTTGAAATTGTCACTGTGGCATCATTTTTAAATAACCCAGAATATGATTATTGTTTCTCTTCAATGATAAAACTCATCAAACACTCAGAAATGATGTAAAAAGTGTTTCACTCTCCAGCTCCCTCTGACTTTAATTGTATTCATAATACAAGTTATTGAGGGACACATCAGATCATGAAAACACAAATCTTTCTAATAAATGAAGAAAGTTGTTTGTGGTCCTTTTGTTGTTCAGACTACAATGAACATTTATTTAAACCAGATGGCGAATCACAAACCTAATCAAATATAAAGCTTGAGTTTATTCTGTGATCTGTCTTCACTCTGGTGTTAAACTCAGTCAGTCAGTCCGATCGGCTGCAGCGTCCAATCACATAACTGATGAACAATGAGGGGGCGTGTCGGCCGTTAAAAGACTTCCTGGAACTCTGTTCTAGTGGTTCCTCCCTCCTCCATCCTCCATCCTCCATCCTCGCTCCTCCGAGCTACATTAGAGCTTTGGGACGGCCGTCAATGTGGCGGCGCAGAAACAACTTCAGGTTCAAGCGAGGATCGAGGAGCGAGGAAACGACAATTAAGAGACTTGGGATGTACCCTCTCCGTCCTCATCTGCAGGGGTGGATCCGGAAGTGGGCGGGAGTT
>NW_022286190.1:0-3026 GCF_004355925.1 Anarrhichthys ocellatus | reverse complement strand
CTAGAAGCAAAGTCAAAAAGGAATGAAGAATGTGCTGCTATGTAGTTAACTAGATCCTGATTTCTTGTTGAAAAAGATGCAAAAGAACAAAACAAAAAAACATTAGTGAACTGTTCTATTCTGCTGAAGAGGATAACCATCTTACATTGATAACCTAACATGCTTCAGTGTGTCACTGAATTTACTCAAAAACCTCATATTATCTGATGAATTCAACCAGAGTTCATGTTTATGTTCTTTTTTTTGTTTGTGTGTTCCTCGGGAAGCAGAATACCTCAAAAATCTGTAAATAATTTACAATATAATTTAGTGTTAGGTTAGAAGTCAGCGATCAGTTTTCACTCAATATCCAGGATTTGTTTTGAAGGATTTCTTGCAGTGTTTTTGAAAAAATACAAAATGATCCTCATTAACTACTGCACTTATTTAAATAAAATGAGATGAATTTCATTTTAAAAAGTTGCACATGTATCTTGTGATTGTCTATCCCTATGGCTGGACTATGATTCAATATTGTCCATGATTTTTAGTGATGATAGGATGTTGTCATGTAAATCGTTCTACAAATTCACTATTTTCAAAATAATTATTTCAAGCTGTGAATAAAAAGTACCAATATGATTGATTGATTGATTGCTTCACAAAACATTGGTTATTTTGTATGTACTTTTGCATACATTCAAGGATTAAATGTATGTATTATCATGTGCCACCAGTCTGCAGATATAGTATGAAAAACTTGCATCCTAGCTGCTCCCTGGTCAATACACACTGGACCATATATACTGTATATACATACAGTATATGAATATAATGACTTACGCTTTAGGTATTAACATATATGGTATACAATGAAGTTTAAAAATCATTAGAAAATATCCTTATTAATATCATAATGTTTTAAACTCTATGGTCCAACCTTATCTATCATGCTTGTCTTTTATGTAGACATGAATTCAGATGCAGGTTATAAAATACAGAACAGCTATTAGTTTGTTATTACAATTTTTCTTCCTGTTTTTCCTTATTTTCGAGAGGTAATTGAAACAAATATTTCATTAAATCAATGCATTCTATGCATAGTTTAATGAGCCAGCAATTTATGTTGTCATCTTTTTCCAGTTGTGTATCAATCATATTATAATGTTGTAGACTTTTTACTCTCAAAGTTGTATTTTCTTCCTTATGAATTAAAACAATGGACAATACAAATGTACATAATGTAAAAATGCTAATAGTCAGCACAAACATTTTTAAAACTATGAAGTAGCTAAAATTATACGACGCTATTCTTTATTTTTTTGTTCTTTATGTTCAGATTATTTGTTAAATTGATGCATGCTCTTGAACTGAAGAACTGTGAAGCCTTAATGATCAGGACAGCTCTAACATTCTTACATCTCTTATCAGAATCTCTTTCAGAGATGTACCGACCGGCCTTGGTGGCACTTCTGGCGCTGCTCTGCTCTTCACTCTCGGTTAACGGAGGGAAAGTCTTGGTGTTGCCTGTGGATGGAAGCCACTGGATCAACATGAAAGTCCTCGTTGAGGAGCTTCACGCCAGAGGCCACGAAATCACAATGATAATACCAACAGAGACCATGTACATTAAACCAGAGTCCCCCCACTACAAGTCCATCACAGTAAATTCCTCTATTGGTTTTGATAAAGAACGCTTTGGGTTATTTGTAGACAAAATGATTAACATGCGGCGGAAAGGTGCTTCGCTTTGGGCTCGTATGTCTCTACATTTTGAACTTATGGAACAGTTCTATGAGATGCACAAGGTTCCAATTCAGATGGTGGGGGAGATGTTTGAGAATACCAAACTGATGCAAAGCCTCCAAGATGCCAAATATGATGTGTTCCTGACAGACCCTGCGATTGGTGCAGGGGTGCTTCTGGGTCACCGGTTGGGCCTTCCACTTGTCTTTAATGTGAGGTGGACTGTTCAGGGTGAGGGGCATCTTGCAATCGCACCTTCTCCATTGTCATATGTCCCAATATCAGGGGCAGAGCTGACTGACAAGATGACGTTTCCGGAGCGGGTCAAGAACTTACTTTACTATTTCTTCACCTGTTTTCAATGTTGGTATGTCACAGAACTAAACTACAAACCGTTCGTCCATCGTTACTTTGGAAATGACGTACATTACATGGAGCTGTTTCAGGCAGCAGACATCTGGCTGATGAGGAACGATTTCACCTTTGAGTTCCCACGACCCACAATGCCAAACGTTGTCTACATGTCAGGATTTCAGTGCAAACCCTCCCAGCCCCTGTCTAAAGAACTAGAGGACTTTGTCCAGAGCTCTGGTGAACATGGCGTCATCGTTATGACATTGGGATCCCTGGTGGCAAAACTTCCTGAGGACATCACTGAGGACATTGCCGCTGCTTTCGCCCAACTTCCTCAGAAGGTGATCTGGAAGCACAAAGGCAAAAGACCATCCACCCTCGGCAACAACACCTTACTCTTGGACTGGCTGCCTCAAAAAGACCTCCTGGGTCACCCAAAGACCAGAGTGTTTGTGGCCCACGGAGGTACCAACGGAATCCAGGAGGCCATCTACCACGGTGTCCCCCTGGTCGGCCTGCCCCTCATGTTTGACCAGCCTGACAACTTCTTCAGGATGAAAGCAAGAGGTGTGGCCAAAGTCCTGAACATTGCAACTGTGAACAAAGACAACTTCCTGGAGGCTCTGAAGGAGGTACTCTATAATCCAACCTACATGGAGAAGATGAAGGTGCTGTCCAGCCTGCATAGAGACCAGCCCATGAAACCAATGGACCAGGCTATGTTCTGGATCGAGTTCGTCATGAGGCACAAAGGAGCAGCACATCTAAGGACGGAGTCCTACAAGATGTCAATGATCCAGTACCACTCGATTGATGTGGTGGCGTTTCTGCTGGCAGTTATTTTGCTGGTATTTACTGTTTTTGTTTCTGCAATTATGTTTTTGTGGCGAAGAGTGTTTTCTAGAAGCAAAGTCAAAAAGGAATGAAGAATGTGCTGCTATGTAGTT
>NW_022286189.1:0-3026 GCF_004355925.1 Anarrhichthys ocellatus | reverse complement strand
ACACACACACACACCTTCTTCACTAGCTAGCTGCTCTTCGCCCACATAACCAGACCCACGTCAGCTAAGCTAACTAGCTACTAGCTAACTAGCTCAGGTTTGCTATCAAAACAAAATGACAACCAGCCTCCCGTTAGCTCTTACCGTTATTTACGTGATTCTACACCTGTGAGGTGAAAGCAGGACGTTTGGGAAATTCTCCGCGCGGCTGCGTTTTTTATATTCCGCCGTATTTTCCCGTGAAAATCGTTAGAATCGCTGGCTGCTGCCAACAAACAGTCACATCCGGGTACTCTCACCGGGAGGGACACCAGAGGAGAGGACGGTGACGTCACAAACAAGCAAACCTGTACGTCAACGCATGCGCAGTAGTTATTTATATATATATATATATATATATATATACACAGACAGACAGACAGACAGACAGACAGAGAGATATAGAGAGAGAGAGACAGACAGACAGAGGTATGACATGCAACAAAGGTCTCAAGGCCAGAATTAAACATTCATTGGTATTAATCTTTATTTCCTTTATCAATGAAACACAATCTTCCTCTTCTCACCCTGGAGATGATTATGAACTATAAGAGTACGACAAGCAGCCGCCCCCGAAGTATACGTTAGTATCTGTCACTTTGTTCTCAATACAAAGGGCTCGCAGGTCAAAGGTGAGGAACCTGGCCTGAGTTCAGGCGACCGGGGGAATTAATGAATAAAGTCAAATGTTACAGGATTCATCATGATCAAACACAAAGGACAGCAGCATGATTTTACAGCTGAAACACCTCATTATGACGCCACAGCTACGGTTATTATTTGTTTTGTGTAAAAATGAAGTTCAACACCTATAAATACATTAACTGCAGAGAATACACCAAGAGTGCGTCTCCTCTCCTCTCTGACTGTAGCGTGAGGCTGCCGTGAGAGTGACCTGTGAGAGCTTTGGGGCTCACGGCAGCACCGCTGCTCGTTCACCACCGAGCAGAACGCTCGAGCTTTAACGTCAGAGTCACAGCACCAGAACAAGTCTCTAGATTTGTCACTAGTAGCTTTTGACAAAAAAAGTCGCCATGAGGGTTTGGAAAGTCACCAGATTTAGCGAGAAAGTCGCCAAATTGGCAACACTGGCACCTGCAACATAGGACGTAACAATAGTTCCTATCACATATTAAACCAAACTAAAATCCATCTTCATAAAAACAAGTTGTACTAATAATAATATATAAACAAGCATCTTAAAGCTACTGCAGATATCAAAACAAACGCATTTAACTTACCAGAGCTGCTGTTCACTATTTAAAGACAAAGTCCTCCTTTCTTTGTTAATAAAGAGTTTAATCTCACGGTTGTTCAGTACATCCGTGTGTTTTAGTTCCAGTAAGAAGTCCTTCTCCATTCATGGACGCCAGTGAAGACAGTCGAGCCTCCCCAGTTGTATTTCTTGAATACGTTTTAATGTGTTTGAGGCTGAAAATGTCCGCTGGACAGAGGCAGCAGATATAGGGATTGTCACCGCCCAACATGTCACGCTAGCCCACTGACCAATCACGTACTTGTAGGCCAGCTAGCAGGTTCTGATACGTCAAAGAATACGCCCAACATGTCAAACTAAAGATCTGATTGGTTGAACACTATGACAATCAACAATATCGTCCCCATTCACTTAAACTGCACATGGATTCACTTGTGAGTCTGCAGGCCTCTGCCTCTGTTCTTACCTAGAGACACAGAGGTGAGATCTGATTGGATAAAAGCTCTACTTAAAACAAGCTGCACTGGAAGCAGAGCAACTGAGGAAGACAGTAGCTGTGCAATGAGAACATAAGATAATGGGGAAAATATTTATATAAATTATAATACATGTAGTGTATTTAAGAAACATTGTTAAATTATAAAATAGATATAACTTTGTGATTCTGTTTAGGCCAGCAGAGAAGGCCTTGAAGGCCCTGACGGCCCACCACTGATATATGTATAATATATATATATATATGTATTATATAATATATATATATATATATATATATATATGTATTTCTGTCTGAGGCCATATCAGGTCCGAGTTAATCCAGAGCGTACAGACGAGAGCTCGTTGTGCAGCTGTGATCGATTCCTGCTCCTGGTTGATGAACACAGGGTGTATTCTGAGGTCACGTCTCCTCATATGGTGGTGCAGTCAGGGACAGTCGGTCCTTATCAGAGACCTCTGACCCGACGTCTCTCTCCTCTTGGACCTCGTTTATCCCTCAACAAATATTGATCAGCAGAATTTGTTCCACAGAAGCCAAAATAACTTTTCCCTGATCATAACTCGACGTCGTGCTGGTTATTAATATCTATTAATATATTTGTATGCTGTATATATTCATATTTATTAATCTGTTAATCAATCATCAATAGTAAATCACATAAATGTGTGTAAAAAGTTATTTAACATATTCAATTATGAAGCTGTTATTTATTTTTTCTCTGAATAAAAAATTCTGACTAAATAAGACAAATATAAAATTCAAAATTAATACTTTTGACCATTAGTTAATTGTAATTAAGACAACAAAATAGACTAAAAATGACCAGAGCAGAGTTAATTTTAATAAAGATTTTGATTCTAACTGATGATAATCTGAATAAAAATAAATCTATAAAACATAAAAAAGTAAAAAACAGTCTAAATAATCGTAATAAATCACATTTTTTACTCGAGCCTCCAGCCTCGAGCCTCCGTACTTGATTGACAGACGGCCTGTTTGTCCCGCCCCTCCCCCTCCCCCTCCCACCAAACCCCTCCCCCTCCCACCATAACACCTCCCCCACTCCTCTCTGTCATTGGCTTACGTGCAGCTGTTCACGTGAACTCGGTGTGGGGTTTTTGTGACCGCGAGAGAGAAAAAAAAAGTGCAACAAGATGAGAATGTGAGAAGCTCGCGGATCAAAGACCGGACCGCCGCCATGACGCCGACATTTTAACAGGTGAGCGAGCAGGTAACGGGTTCGGGTTTAGACTGGAGGAAGGAGGAAGGAGG
>NW_022286188.1:0-3026 GCF_004355925.1 Anarrhichthys ocellatus | reverse complement strand
CTAGAAGCAAAGTCAAAAAGGAATGAAGAATGTGCTGCTATGTAGTTAACTAGATCCTGATTTCTTGTTGAAAAAGATGCAAAAGAACAAAACAAAAAAACATTAGTGAACTGTTCTATTCTGCTGAAGAGGATAACCATCTTACATTGATAACCTAACATGCTTCAGTGTGTCACTGAATTTACTCAAAAACCTCATATTATCTGATGAATTCAACCAGAGTTCATGTTTATGTTCTTTTTTTTGTTTGTGTGTTCCTCGGGAAGCAGAATACCTCAAAAATCTGTAAATAATTTACAATATAATTTAGTGTTAGGTTAGAAGTCAGCGATCAGTTTTCACTCAATATCCAGGATTTGTTTTGAAGGATTTCTTGCAGTGTTTTTGAAAAAATACAAAATGATCCTCATTAACTACTGCACTTATTTAAATAAAATGAGATGAATTTCATTTTAAAAAGTTGCACATGTATCTTGTGATTGTCTATCCCTATGGCTGGACTATGATTCAATATTGTCCATGATTTTTAGTGATGATAGGATGTTGTCATGTAAATCGTTCTACAAATTCACTATTTTCAAAATAATTATTTCAAGCTGTGAATAAAAAGTACCAATATGATTGATTGATTGATTGCTTCACAAAACATTGGTTATTTTGTATGTACTTTTGCATACATTCAAGGATTAAATGTATGTATTATCATGTGCCACCAGTCTGCAGATATAGTATGAAAAACTTGCATCCTAGCTGCTCCCTGGTCAATACACACTGGACCATATATACTGTATATACATACAGTATATGAATATAATGACTTACGCTTTAGGTATTAACATATATGGTATACAATGAAGTTTAAAAATCATTAGAAAATATCCTTATTAATATCATAATGTTTTAAACTCTATGGTCCAACCTTATCTATCATGCTTGTCTTTTATGTAGACATGAATTCAGATGCAGGTTATAAAATACAGAACAGCTATTAGTTTGTTATTATAATTTTTCTTCCTGTTTTTCCTTATTTTCGAGAGGTAATTGAAACAAATATTTCATTAAATCAATGCATTCTATGCATAGTTTAATGAGCCAGCAATTTATGTTGTCATCTTTTTCCAGTTGTGTATCAATCATATTATAATGTTGTAGACTTTTTACTCTCAAAGTTGTATTTTCTTCCTTATGAATTAAAACAATGGACAATACAAATGTACATAATGTAAAAATGCTAATAGTCAGCACAAACATTTTTAAAACTATGAAGTAGCTAAAATTATACGACGCTATTCTTTATTTTTTTGTTCTTTATGTTCAGATTATTTGTTAAATTGATGCATGCTCTTGAACTGAAGAACTGTGAAGCCTTAATGATCAGGACAGCTCTAACATTCTTACATCTCTTATCAGAATCTCTTTCAGAGATGTACCGACCGGCCTTGGTGGCACTTCTGGCGCTGCTCTGCTCTTCACTCTCGGTTAACGGAGGGAAAGTCTTGGTGTTGCCTGTGGATGGAAGCCACTGGATCAACATGAAAGTCCTCGTTGAGGAGCTTCACGCCAGAGGCCACGAAATCACAATGATAATACCAACAGAGACCATGTACATTAAACCAGAGTCCCCCCACTACAAGTCCATCACAGTAAATTCCTCTATTGGTTTTGATAAAGAACGCTTTGGGTTATTTGTAGACAAAATGATTAACATGCGGCGGAAAGGTGCTTCGCTTTGGGCTCGTATGTCTCTACATTTTGAACTTATGGAACAGTTCTATGAGATGCACAAGGTTCCAATTCAGATGGTGGGGGAGATGTTTGAGAATACCAAACTGATGCAAAGCCTCCAAGATGCCAAATATGATGTGTTCCTGACAGACCCTGCGATTGGTGCAGGGGTGCTTCTGGGTCACCGGTTGGGCCTTCCACTTGTCTTTAATGTGAGGTGGACTGTTCAGGGTGAGGGGCATCTTGCAATCGCACCTTCTCCATTGTCATATGTCCCAATATCAGGGGCAGAGCTGACTGACAAGATGACGTTTCCGGAGCGGGTCAAGAACTTACTTTACTATTTCTTCACCTGTTTTCAATGTTGGTATGTCACAGAACTAAACTACAAACCGTTCGTCCATCGTTACTTTGGAAATGACGTACATTACATGGAGCTGTTTCAGGCAGCAGACATCTGGCTGATGAGGAACGATTTCACCTTTGAGTTCCCACGACCCACAATGCCAAACGTTGTCTACATGTCAGGATTTCAGTGCAAACCCTCCCAGCCCCTGTCTAAAGAACTAGAGGACTTTGTCCAGAGCTCTGGTGAACATGGCGTCATCGTTATGACATTGGGATCCCTGGTGGCAAAACTTCCTGAGGACATCACTGAGGACATTGCCGCTGCTTTCGCCCAACTTCCTCAGAAGGTGATCTGGAAGCACAAAGGCAAAAGACCATCCACCCTCGGCAACAACACCTTACTCTTGGACTGGCTGCCTCAAAAAGACCTCCTGGGTCACCCAAAGACCAGAGTGTTTGTGGCCCACGGAGGTACCAACGGAATCCAGGAGGCCATCTACCACGGTGTCCCCCTGGTCGGCCTGCCCCTCATGTTTGACCAGCCTGACAACTTCTTCAGGATGAAAGCAAGAGGTGTGGCCAAAGTCCTGAACATTGCAACTGTGAACAAAGACAACTTCCTGGAGGCTCTGAAGGAGGTACTCTATAATCCAACCTACATGGAGAAGATGAAGGTGCTGTCCAGCCTGCATAGAGACCAGCCCATGAAACCAATGGACCAGGCTATGTTCTGGATCGAGTTCGTCATGAGGCACAAAGGAGCAGCACATCTAAGGACGGAGTCCTACAAGATGTCAATGATCCAGTACCACTCGATTGATGTGGTGGCGTTTCTGCTGGCAGTTATTTTGCTGGTATTTACTGTTTTTGTTTCTGCAATTATGTTTTTGTGGCGAAGAGTGTTTTCTAGAAGCAAAGTCAAAAAGGAATGAAGAATGTGCTGCTATGTAGTT
>NW_022286187.1:0-3028 GCF_004355925.1 Anarrhichthys ocellatus | reverse complement strand
AGTAGTGAAACTCCACACTGTCTGAGTTGTTTTGAAAGACCTTGTTGAACAAATATTTTGATCTTGGTAGCACCTCTTTGCCAAACAGAGTATTTATGAGTTTTAATAAATCATCAAGTTGTGTCCCTGTTATATTGTGTCTTGCTGTATGACTCATTATCATGATCAGTGCTTCAGCCTTCGTTGTTGTACCTGCTGACATTAGCACTGAGTCCATGTCTTTGTCAAAACCTGTCTCTCTAACTGGCTCATCTTCTCCAAGATCTTCCAGTTCTGAATCGAGTCCATAAACACTGCCTTCAGGTGAGGAAGCCACATCTCTTGGTTGCAGCTCAGAAGTTAGGAGAAAGTGACCAGATGAAGATATTTGCTAGAAAACAGAAACAACACACATTCATAAGTGCATTTGAAGGAATTGGAGGATAGCAGTGAGGTTGCAGACTGCAACAAACTGAACACCCCTCACCGTCCCCTTTCAAACATATTGGTGTCCATCCATGGTGGCTGAAAAACTGGTAATGCTATGTAAAAACGTTTATATAAGTGGGTCAATTTTTTATTGACCCACTCATGTGTACACGGAGGCAAATGTACAATGCTAGGCACAATTTCAAACCAGCCCCTTCACCGTCCCCCACACACACTAACACAAGTTAGCGCTGTTTTCATAGACACATGATGGATTTAGAGGTTTGTATTATGGAATAAACATACCGTGGTGTACCTGAGAAAATGTTGCATGTGTTGATTATTTAAGGTAACGTATTGGAATGTAATGTCGTTGTCCACCCAGAAAACTGTAAAAATGGGTTAGGTTAACCTGACAAGGCTCACATGATGGACCAGCTATTCTCATTTTAGTGACTATCTCAGCTGCTCTTAAATAGAGAGTGAATTATTATCTGGCTTTGAAATTAGACAGTAGCCAATTTTGTTTTTATAAGCCCCACCTCCCTCTACCTGCAGCAGAGCTTGGAGCCTAATCATGCCATGTAGATTTGAAATCCTTTGTTATTGTGATTTCCTTTTTTTATTGGATGTGCTGCAAATACATGTAATTGTGTTTAATGTAAAATGCTATTCCACAACTTTTTAGTATGAAATAAGACCTTGGCATAAGAACATTTTCATATTAGGAAAATGAGATTTGCCAATTAATAGAACTAATGTTCTCCATCATTTGGATGGCACTAGGTTTGTATGGCATGCAACAGCCTATGATGGTAAGGATTGTTGTCTGGGTTGTCTAATCCTGCCCGAGTGTTCTTGGGAGAGATTCCTTTAATTATATTTACATGACCAAAAATAATTAAAAGAGCAAATGGTGAAAATACTTTCACTATGTACTATATACTATGCTAACACTACTACAGCCATGACTGAAACTTGTCAGTGTATTTACATTATCTTTATTTACCTTTTTCTGAAACATTTAAAGGACATATGTCAGCTGGAATACTGTGGAAATACTGATGATTAAACTAGGTCTTTATGATTTATAAAACATAATTTTTTAAATAAGGCTTTCAATCTTAAAACACCCCTCCAGTATGGCTGGTAGAAAAGCTAACCTGGTCGGCCATGTCATCTGAATCCAGCTGAAGATCAGGATTAACAGGTGGAGATATGACCTGTATAGGATGCAAAATATATTATCGAAGCACATTGATAAAACATGTGCATGTAAAGACGGAATGAATGAATGAACACAGTCGAGAGGTTTATTTTGAAGCCTGGAGAGGGGGTGTGAATATTCACTCTGTAGATATAATTCACCCAGTGAGAAATTTAGTCTTTCAATGGAATGAAAGAGCACATAAATCCCTTACCTCAACATCCGCATGGCTCAGGTGAGGACTGATTCTCTCCTCTTCATCGTTCTGGTCACCAGTGACATCCAAAGCCTGAGGTAGATTTCATAAAAAAAATTCAACAACAAGTCAAAAATTCGCAGGTGTGGTTTGCTAGAAGAGCTCACCTGGTCAATCGTGTCTTCTTGATCATAATGCTGCTTAAGCTCAAAGTGGCCAGATGGAGACGTGGTCTGCATAGGATGAAAAAGAGATTACACAAGCACAAAGTTAGCAAAAACAACAACAGTACTAAATGTAGTAAGGACCAGTGTCAAATAACATCTCACCACATATTTGAAGAGCATATTACCATCTCACCTCAACATCTGCATGGCTCAGGTGAGGACTGATTCTGTCCTCTTCATTGTTGTGGTCACCAGTGACATCCAAAACCTGAGGTAGATTTTAAAATGTACAAAGTGGTTTCAACTATTTGCCACCTTAAAAGAAAATAATCAGGTAAGACATTTAAAATAATAAAACACTTGATACATCACAAGGGGGTAGCACAGTCATGCAGCCTAACAATCCAGTAATAAATCCGCCTTACACTCATATTGTTGAAAAACCTCATGCGCTTCCTGCATATAACTTTAAAACCCCTCGCGCATACTTTGGTACTTGGGCATTTTACCGTTTAATAACGGACGTACTAAACGGACTAAAACAAACACGGTTTAAGGATGTTTGCCTTTGTCAAATATATAGACGACGGGTGTAAGGAGATTGTACCCTCTTCCAATATCAAGGATTTTGACAGTAACGATATTAAGAAGATTTACTGGGTGCGCTGGCAGGAGGAATTCTTCAAGGCTCAGATATTGCTCCTCAAGGGTAAGTTATACAGCTCATGTCGTTCATTAATAACTAACGTTAAACAGTTAACACTGTTTCATTAAACGAAAAAGCGAACCTGAATAGCTTTATTTAACGCTACCGTTAGTTAAGTTAACCGGTGTAGCTACACAATCCCATTTAACTGTTAGCCCAAATATCTTCTGTTCGTAGCCTCTAAACGGTTTGCTAACCTTAAAATGCTATACAAGGTAGTATACTAGCTAGTAATACTTCTATGTATATGTATACATATAGCAGGTGCTGCTTTTAAGTACTTACATCCAGTGTCATTTCCAGAGTCAAGAGAGGAAATCGAGGAGGAGCTGTCAGCTGGCAAG
>NW_022286186.1:0-3028 GCF_004355925.1 Anarrhichthys ocellatus | reverse complement strand
CAGCTTTAACACATGAAGCTTTGGCTTCACTTTAAAGAACCGGAGGTTGCCTCCTGGTGGTAACTTATGTTAGATAATAAACACAGATATTTAGAAATGTTTGAAGTCTTTTACGAGGACATCTACGTGTCCTGTTGGTGTTTTTAACAGCTGACGTCGCTGTGAGTCACCAGTTAACACGGTCACTGGTTAAACTGAAACATGGCTGAAACGTGTTGATGAACACTTTTAAAAGTGAATAAAGGGAAACCTGTGAGTCTCTTCATGGTGTTCATGAACTCAGAGAACAGAGTTGATCATCTGGTGACTTGGAGCTCGTAACGTCTCTGATGGAACGTTACTCGCTCTAGATACATGTTCATATGTGGACACTAAATACTGGACCACAAATACAGCTCGTTGTCTCCCATATTACTGTTATCCTCATCTCATGAATAACAGATCTTTTCTTAAATATGAGATCCTTTCTCATAATTACACAAAAAGATCTCATGATAACGAGATCTGGAAGGTCAATCTGTCTACATTCAACACACACATTGATACCAGTTATTTGTCTGATTTTTGGAGATAGGAGTCCAGGATTGTTGTCATAACGTTTTTTTAAATTTATTTATTTATTTCATCTATTTCACAATATCATAGAAGATCCATGAAGATGCAAATAAGGACGAGCGCGACACTGTCACAGCCTTCAACAACCAAAAGCAAGACGGACGGACAGACAGAAAGAGAGAGAGAGAGACAGAGACAAAGAAGAAGAAGAAGAAGAAGAAGAAGAAGAAGAAGAAGAAGAAGAAGAAGAAAACATAAAAACGTTTCACTGTTATATTTCGGGCATGAGAGCCCAGGCAGGCACTTTACAACTGGGTGACGAATGGCATGTGGGGCCGATGTCTTGAGGTAACAAGTGGATTTGTAATTGAACCACAGTGTTGACTGGATACGTGTTTAGAATCAAACCCTGACGGCGTTCCTCCAAACGTTATTCCTGTGACGTCCATTTTGAACTTTTTAATCAAGAGACTTAAAAAAAACATCCAAACTGTCTCGTTGTGAGAAGAGATAATGAGGTAAAATATAACATCTTAGTCTGTTATGTCTCATTCATGTGGAAGTTATTTCTGTTAACTGAGATTTACATTAAACAGCCAAGAGGTATCTCCGACTAGAGATCATTTAAAAGGTCGAATAAAATCAATTAACTAATTGAATGCTTTATTGATCACTAAGAATACTTTCCTTCTACTTCTCCAGTCTTTAACCCCACGTAAACAAAGCTTCAGGTGTTTTTTATAACCGGGAATATCACCACAGAAATATATGCATTGGGGGTTTGAGACAAATAGATGCATCCCAAGTTTTATTCATACTGTCTTGTTTGTTTTTTAGTTTCTAAAGACAACGAAAGGAAAAGTAGTTTTTCTTTCTGCACAGTCAGATGTTCAAAATGGCCGCCACAGAATGAATCCACATCCTGCTCATCCCTCCCCGTCATTCTGACAGGATCTGATTCATGTGGTGACATCAACACTGTCATTTACTCACTCAGAGTTTGTTTCTTTAGTGACAGGAAATGTGACTTTGCTCATGCAAATATACGGACATTCCATCGGGTTTACATTCACGGACACAACACAGTTTTACCAAACTCACTCTGGTTCGTCACAATGAATCAAGTGTCTGATCGGTGCTTAAAGAGACGTCAAGTGTCTCTCTGAGAGGTGGACAGAGACCATCGTCCGTCTCTTAGAGGGGGACGGTGGCCATCGTCCGTCTCTTAGAGGTGTGTGAGAGGATGAGCAGACCGGCACAGAGCAACATCAGCAGAGATACAGAATACACAATATACATTTATAAGACCACTGTTTTAACAGTTTTAACATTACTCAGAAGGATCATATACAGCTAACAAAGAAAAACTCACTCTGCTTCCCATCGAGTGTTGAAATAAATACGACCAGTGAAAGCATCTCACAATTCAGTTTTAGTATTAGACACAACCGACTGGACACAAGATGAGAACTTTGTGTCATGTTAATTAAGAAACCCTCAGATGAGGTTAATTCCATATTCAAACCGTATCCCTGAATCACTGTGTCTGCTGAACTGGCCCACCAGAAAACAGAAGGGTGGTGCATTAAGCCATCGATCTGTCATTGAATACTTCCATAAGAGTCCAGTTCAAGTCGATCCAGCCATGCAGCCTTCACTAAGGTGATTCTGTGACTAAACTCACTGTAAACACATGAGCGTGGACACCAGCACTACAAACAAAACACACACTCTTAATCGCTCCGTCACACGTTCCAGTCCACCGTCCAGCCTCCCATCATCCCCAACAAAACCACCGTACAACCCCACTGTGATACACTATTACACACCACGAATCAAACACAGCCAGCCTCGGCTGACCTCGCCCACCGGTCTCGCCTCACTGCTTTGGGCTGGAGGGGTTGGATCTGTGGGCGGCGTGGCACGGGTCCAGGGACTCCTTGGTGGCGCCGCCGAACACGTCCACGTCGTGGTCGGTCCACGGGGCGATGTTGCCCAGCGCCGAGGAGCTGCAGTCGGCCAGGGCGGCGACCTCGGCCGGCTTCAACACCCGGTCCCACAGGTTGAACTGGGAAAGCTCCCCGACCAGCGCCTGGGAGGCGTCGAAATGCCCGCCCAGTGTATCCTACAAGAGGAAAAAAAAGGTTTAATGCAGGAAGGAAGATTCAAGAGAAAGAGCTTTTAATGTCGATGTTTTCAATGTATGACAGTCATAAATTAGCCCTTTCTCAGTTACAACAAGAGAAACGTAGGCTTAAATTGACTTCCTGGACTGTAGCTCCTGTCCCCAAACTGTAACCTAACCCTTAAGCATAGAGTCTTCAACAATTCGTCTGTATGGCGGAGTGCAACGTCTCCTCCGACAGCGGTCTGTCAGATATCTTACAAAAAGTGACTTTCTTTTTGCGAGTTTTCCAACGCAAGTCCAGCAACACGTCTCAATTTTACAGACTTTTTTAAATGAGCTTGCGTC
>NW_022286185.1:1769-3029 GCF_004355925.1 Anarrhichthys ocellatus | reverse complement strand
GGAGGAGCAGGATAAAGTGACCTTAGTGAGGAGGAGGAGGAGGAGGAGGATAAAGTGACCTTGGTGAGGATGGTCTTCCCGTAGTTCTTGGTGCTGGTCAGTCCCGTGTTGAGGTAGATCGCTCTCTGCTCATTGGTCGATGAAGGACAACCTTCAGAACAAACAGAGTTATGATCTCACGTCTCTGATGGTGATTGAGGAGCATCCAGACGTCAGGACGTCACCTTTGGAGCAGAGACCTCCGGGGATGTCTGGTTTGGACGGAGCCACGTAGGCCAGACCCAGAGTCCCCTCATCGAAGTCCTGGTAGGTGAAGAGGTGAGCCAGGCAGACGGAGGACGCGTTCTCTGCGATGTCCACGCTGAACTGCTGCAGAGACGTAAAACACACACAGGAAGTTCTGTTCAAAACCTGCCGCCTACATTACCCACAATGCAGCTCTCCCTCTGACTGCTGTGTGGTAGATTGCGGTGTGTTATGCTAGTTAGTAGTGGTCAGTGTAACCATCACAGTGTAAATAAAGTGCACTGACTCAGTAGAACATGCATTTGGAATCTCTGATCTCTGATCATGTTTCATTGTAAACAACCAATCAGAGGAGAGCTAGTAACGTTAGCAGCACCGCTAACGGCTAACCAACAGGAGGAGAGCTAGTAACGTTAGCAGCACCGCTAACGGCTAACCAACGGAGGTTCACTTCAGCTACATTATGATGCCTTCAAGCTCTGCTCAGTGAAGATGAGTACTGGCTGAAGGTACATTATAACTTTATCATGATGTGTTCACATGAATATCAACAGATATCAGCCTGCAGCAGCTACAGAGGTCTCACTCCTCTCTACTTTCAGTCTCCAGCCGAGCGCTGACTCGAGTGACATCACTTGAGGACACCAATCACACAGCAGCTCCCTCTGAACACTGAAGTCTTTACTTTACATCTTGTGTGTTTTACCTCCAGCAGCTTCTTGACGTCCCAGACTCCTCGACCCTTCACTGGACTTCCTTCCATGTTGAAGTGACTTTTTCCCGGAGCGACGGCTGTCGGATTCTTCCTGATGATGATCTGACCGGAGACGCACAGTTTACACTCGGTGGAGGCGTGGCTTCAAACCACAGACTACCTGCTCCTCACCTGCTGGATCTGAACGCCGTAGCCCACGAACTCATCATCCCACGACGTGTTTCTGTAGATGTCGTCCACGCGATCAATCAGCTCGATCTGAAGACACGGGGGGGGGGGGGGGGGGGGGGGGGGGGGGG
>NW_022286185.1:0-1669 GCF_004355925.1 Anarrhichthys ocellatus | reverse complement strand
GGGGGGGGTTAGTGGAGGAGGAGGAGGAGGAGGAGGAGGAGGAGGAGTTGGGGCTGACCAGGTAGTTGAGGGTGGTGCTCTCCTCCTCGCGGCCCATGTGTTGGAAGAAGCGATGGTCGGCCACCAGCAGCAGAGGACAGGTGTTCTTCCTGTGGTCGTGCAGCTGACGCTTCCCTCTGGACCCCGACTCTGACCAACAAAACACTCTGTTATATTAAAGGAAACACTGTCAGGACTAGTTATTAGTTACGAGTTATTTACAGTCACAGTCCTTCAGATCATGTGAGCCAGTTAGTTGTTGGTTCCATCAAAAGTCAGAACTTATTGATCTTTCAAGTCAGTCACAAACCATCTAAGTTGAAATGATATTTAAAAAATCAGGGAGCTCTTTGTTTCACAATAAAAGCTCTTTGTTTCACATTAAAAGCTCTTTTTTCACATTAAAAGCTCTTTTTCACATTAAAAGCTCTATTTTCAAATTAAAAGCATCCAATAGGTGAATCACAGAGTTGCTTTGTTTTTGTAAAGCAGCTACAGGAAATGTTCTTCCGTCCGTGTTAAAAGTTGACTGACCTTCTTCTTCGTTGGTTTTGACGTCGTCGAGGAGGAGGCGGCCGGGGTCGGAGGTCACGTAGCCACAGACTGAAGGCTGCTGCAGGCGGCTGAGGTTCCTGATGTCCTCTGAGCGGTAGACCAGCAGACGACCATCAGGGGGCGCCGACGTGAACCTCCAGAGAGGCTGAACACACAATCACAGCAGCAGCGAGTTCAGAAGCTGCAAACAGCAAATGTTTTTTATCGTTCCTTAGAAATGACACAAACTATTAATTTCTGGTGAATTGTTAGCATTTAGCTGAAAGTCCAGACGACACCGCTTATCAACCAGGAGCTGTCAAAGCCGTCATTATTGACAGATTTTCATCTTTCCGAGGGTCCTTGAACACATCATGTGTGACGAACGCTTCCATCGGAAAAAGCAACGAAAACGAAACTTAAAATTATATTTCACAAAAACATTTTATTCTTCATGTTCTCATTTAAAACCTCTGCTCTAATAAAGCATTCACTTTCACCAGGATGTGTAAAAACTAGAGCTGGACAACGATTACAATGTTTAATCGTGATTAATCGCATTGTTATGGCAAAGTTCAACAATGAATTCAAAAGTAGTGTATTGTGCAGTTTTATTTTAAAGTGCTGCTCTATGAACAAAAGGTCAATAAGATTGAGTGTAAACACTTCAAACACATCAGGTTGTTGTCAGCAGCAGTGTTAGACGTTGGTGATAAGAAGCTGGGATGTAAAACATTGATCCAACAACAGAGCGTGACCTCGTTCATCTCACCTCCACGTTGTACTCGGCCTCGTCGGTGAGGATGTGAGCGGAGAACTCGTGGTCGTCTATGTGAGCCTGAACTCGAGAGTTTTCCTCCCCTGAAACAGAAGATGAATGAATGAATGAATGAATGAATGAATGAATGACAGAAGATTGTTTCTGCTTCAGGCTCGTCTCACCGATCACGTGTCCCGTGAAGTAATTGTGTCTGTTGACCGAGCAGCTCCGCTCTCGTCCGTCCTCGTCCACGACCACGGCTCTGAAGTCCTCAGTGAACAGCTGGTCGTTGGTCCTCAGGTAGAGTCTGAACTGCCTGCACACACACACACACAC
>NW_022286184.1:0-3029 GCF_004355925.1 Anarrhichthys ocellatus | reverse complement strand
CACGTGTTTTAAGAGTGGAGACTTGCACCCAGAGGACAGTTTTTTAATCTGAGACACTATTTTCACATGCCTAGACAGCTCTCTGGTTATTGTCTCGTCCTTAATGAACGGTGGGACGTTTGACACAGTGTGCTGAGAGGAAGAACGGGAACGAGGGTGTCAAACACCACGATCCCGCTCTCCACCACCGTGTTGGCCTTGTGTATGCTCTCTAAAAAGATGACCACAGCATTATTCATCCTTGCAGCGGACTTCACACTGCTGTGGCCAACCACCTTCCCCACTGCCAAGCTGCAGTCCTCAACCGAACACGCGAAACACGGCGCGATCTTCACGCCGTGTTTCCTGGTTAGCCTGTGCAGGTCCATGCTAGCGCTTAGCACGCCGCCGACCAGCGTGCTGGTCGACTGCACACAAGCACAAACAAAGACTCTACACCCAGCCAAACGTACAAAAAAAACCCGTGAACCCTACACACCACACTACACTACCATAGACACCAATACTAGGGGTGGGGGAAAAATCGATACAGCATAGTATCGCGATATTTTGCGTGGCGATATTGTATCGATACACTGACGCCAAGTATCAATCTTTTATTATATAAACTATTTTTTGAAAAATCAAATCAATTACTTTTTCAGTCCACTAGATGGTGCTGAGTTATTTTCTGGTGAGGTCAGCAAAGGTCCCGGGTCAGCGTGATTGGTAGGAAGTTGGTCAAAACAAAGATAGACATCTGGCCTCACAACGGGGTTAAATCTGCCAACAGTAGCCAGGCTCATGGGGAGAGTGCAGCGCATAACTGTCTCTCTGCCCTTGACGTCCACGCATCGCAAGTTATACTGAGTTATATAACTCTTATATCCTACTTATATAAGTTATAGTTCATATACTGAGTCCACACGTTTGCATTTAGTTGAGTTGGACTATGTAGTAATACAAACGGTTCAGTTTGTCAGGTTCATGCAACATTTATGACATTGTTGGTCAGTCTGTCTGCTTGACAATCCTATTTTGCTGCAATAAAAATGATTGAAGTGAGATGAACAGACTGAAAACTGTATCTTATTAGATAAAACATGTTGACACAGTTTTCCTTTGGGGACATAATTTGAAGTGGAAAAAAGTAATAAATCGCAATATAGGCCTATGTTATCGCAATACTCAGAATATCGCAGTATCATGATAATACCGTAGTATTGCGATAATATCGCAGTATCATGATAATATCGCAGTATCGTGATAATATCGCAGTATCGTGATAATATCGTATCGTGACCTAAGTATCGTGATAATATCGTATCGTGGGACCTCTGGTGATTCCCACCCCTAACCAATACCCAGTGAAGAAAAATATCGAAAAAATCGCTATTATCACTCTCAACACCACGCTCCTTCAGCTCCGTGCTCCTTCCACTCAGAGACAGAGAGAGAGAGAGAGAGAGAGAGACAGAGAGAGAGAGAGAGAGAGAGAGAGAGATTTGATTTTTAGAAAACCTTTATTTTCTTTGAACAACATGTTTCTTTACCATTTAAAACGGTTAACCAAATAAAGTCCAACAAACATAAATGTGTCTTTGATTGTCTTTAGACTGTGAGATCTTTTCCTCACTTAGCTCCATCTTAGTCCAGTTCTTTGTTCACTTTGTGAACTATTTTCTTTAGTCTGAAGCCTTCCTGCTTCGTGAGACCTCCTCTGTCCTTGCTTTATCTTCTCCACACTGTAGTCTCCAGAGCTCCTACAGCTGCCAGCACCGTGTTTAGAGGGCTCACTGTCAGCAGCAGCGCCCTCCTCCAGACTGGACTCAGAGTCCTCCTCCAGACTGGACTCAGAGTCCTCCTCGCAACTGGACTCAGAGTCCTCCTCCTGACTGGACTCAGAGTCCTCCTCGCAACTGGACTCAGAGTCTTCCTCCAGACTGGACTCACACTCTGCCGCTCCTCCACTTTCTTTAGTTGCCACTTTCTTCGCCTGTGAGCTTCCACTGTCTCCTCTCTGTTTCCTCTTCAGCTGAGGGGCTTTGAGCTGCTCCTCGTCTGCTTCCATGTCCACCTCCCTACCTGTCTCCACCTGTCCTCCAGTTCTCTCCCTCACCTTCTGGACCTCACTTGCCCCATCCTTCCTCACCTCTTGTCCCCCACTTGTCCTCTCTTCTCTCACCTCCTGTACCCCACTTGTTTCCTCCCCCCTCACCTCCTGAGCCCCACCCGTCTCCTCCACCCTTACCTCCTGGGTCACACCCGTCTCCTCCTCCCTCACCACCTGTAATCCACTTGTCCCCTCTTCCCTCACCTCCTGGGCCCCACCCGTCTCCTCCACTCTCGCCTCCTGGGCCACACTTGTTTCCTCCATCCTCGCCTCCTGTGCCCCACCCGTCTCCTCCACCCTTACCTCTTGGGCCACACTTGTCTCCTCCACCCTCACCTCCTGTGCTCCACTTGTTCCCTCCTGTCCATCCTGCTTGTCCCCTCTGCCCTCCTCAGTATCTTTCTGGTTCTGGTCTTTATGAAAACCGTGTTCCCCAGGACAAGCTCTGCTCAGATGTCCTCCTTTCCCACAGCTGTAACATTTAAAATCATCGGTCTTTGAAAAAATGACGTATTCAACGTCGTCTACAGTGATCTTGAAACTGAGGTTGAACACTCTGCTCCTGTCATTCGGGATCACGAGGACATGTCTCCTGTGAGACACCACGTGCTTTAACAGCGGGGACTTAAAACCAGGAGACACACCACTTCCGCAATTTCTACGCTATCTAAAAAGATGACCACAGCGCTGTTCATCCCTGTGAAGAAAAAGATCGAAAAATCGCTATTTTAACGCTCTCAAACACGCTCCGCCAACTCCGTGCTCCTTCAACTCAGAGAGAGAGAGAGAGAGAGAGAGAGAGAGAGAGAGAGAGAGACAGAGAGAGACAGAGAGAGAGAGACAGAGAGAGAGACAGACAGAGAGAGACAGCGAGACAGAGAGAGAGAGACAGAGAGAGAGAGAGACAGAGAGAGACAGAGAGAGAGAGACAGAGAGA
>NW_022286183.1:525-3029 GCF_004355925.1 Anarrhichthys ocellatus | reverse complement strand
CTCTGTGTGTCCCGTAGAGAGACTGTCCTCTGTGTGTCCCGTAGACACACAGAGGCTTTAGTTTTACCAGAAGGACATCATGTGCTCCCTGTCTCCCAGGTAACATCCGTGTCTTCTGCCGCGTCCGTCCCGTCAGTCTCGAGGTGCAGGACTCCGCCGACTCCAAAAACATGCTGAGCTTCGACTCGGAGGACGACGCCGTCCTCTACCTGTCCAACAAGGGCAAAATGATGACCTTTGACCTGGACAGAGTCTTCCCTCCTAAGGCCACACAGGAAGAGGTACAAGAGGCTCAAACTGATCCTGATCCTCTTCAGAGGGACTCTGTCTAAGTAGTGTCCTCTCTCTGATTGGTCCACCAGGTGTTTCAGGAGGTCCAATCTCTGGTCACTTCCTGTATCGACGGCTTTAACGTCTGCATCTTCGCCTACGGACAGACGGGCTCGGGGAAGACGTTCACCATGGAGGTATGGTCATGTGTCTCTGAGGTGGGACCAGGACCAGGACTTGGTTCTGGATCATAACCACAGGTCTGTGTGTGTCCAGGGCGCCGTGGACAACCCTGGCATTAACCAGAGAGCGCTGCGCCTGCTGTTCTCCGAGGTGACAGACAAAGCTCCAGACTGGGACTACAGAATCTCCGTCAGCATGGTGGAGATCTACAACGAGACCCTAAGGTGAGCAGACCAAGTCCCTGATCTGATCCGAGACCAGTGGTTCAGACGAGAACCTGGTGGTCCAGCCAGAACCAATTGTCTGAACCAGTGTAGTAACAGCACTACTTGTACAGTACTTTATGTTGAGTACATCCTGTACTGCACTATATATAGATTTGTACTTGTATAGATCTTTTCTAGTCTTTTGACCACTGAAATGGCTTTAACACTACATGTCATTCACATCCATTCACATCCATTCATACACTGGTGGCAGGAGGCTTCCATCAGGACTAACTAACATTCTTGCCCCCTGAGCCACAGTACATCATAGGCTGTACATGATATACAGTACATCATGTTCTCAATAAGATGTCCTCTATATAAAGTACAATACATGATGTGCTCTGTATGTTGTACTGTACATGGTGTACTCTATATAAAGTACTGTGCATGGTGTACTCTGTATAAAGTACTGTACTCTGTATAAAGTACTGGACATGATGTACTCATGATGTTTTGTAATAGAACATCTGTATAAAGGACTCATGTGGACTCGGTCCAGAACTCTGAGACCTGGTCTCAGATTATCAGGAACCACAAATATAGAATGTAAACAAAGATCACATGACCTGAGCCTGCTATGTGTTTAAGACCTGAGTCGAGTCTGCAGGTTGTAAAGGTCTCTGTTGTCGATCAGGAACCTGCTGGGGGAGAATCCCTCCGACAAGCTGGACATCAAGATGAACCCCGATGGCAGCGGACAGCTCTACGTCCCCGGACTGACCGAGATCACTGTCCAGAGCCCCGAGGACATCAACAGGGTGAGGACTTCCTACTGTGCTCGTCCTTTCAGTGTAAAACGCCTCCAGTCAGCTGCTGGTCTCTGCTTTCTATATGCAGCTGTATTTTATTGTGAAGTTCATTCTTGACCCTGTTTAACAGAACCAGACTTTTAAACATTTAAAAAACACGTTTCAGGTGTTTGAGTTGGGTTTCATGAACAGAGCGACGGCCTGCACCAACCTCAACGAGCACAGCTCTCGTTCTCACGCTCTGCTCATCATCACTGTGTCTGGAGTCAACTCTGCTACCGGGAACCGCACACAAGGTACACACACACACGCGCGCGCACACACACACACACTAGGTACGCGCGCGCGCACACACACACACAAGGTACACACACACACACACACACACGCGCGCGCGTAAACGGTGATGTCATCTGAGTGAAGAGTGACACCAGAACAGAACCTTGTGGTTCCTCCTGGTGAACATGAGTAGCTTGTTTTTAGACCTAGTTGTTACAGAGACTTGACGGTCTACAGACAGACGGGGGTCTCTGCTGGTCCTGAGGGTTTCTGGTGTGTCTGGTTTACAGGTAAGCTGAACCTGGTGGACCTGGCGGGCTCTGAGAGGATCGGGCGGTCGGGGGCGGAGGGCAGTCGCCTCAGAGAAGCTCAGTGCATCAACAAGTCTCTGTCGGCGCTCGGTGATGTCATCAATGCGCTGCGGGGCCGACACGCCCACGTCCCCTTCAGGAACTCACGCCTCACATACCTGCTGCAGGACTCTCTGAACGGGGACAGCAAGACGCTCATGATGGTCCAGGTGAGACCACATCAGACCAGAAGAACTATGTTCATTACATAGACCTGCAGAGAGTCGTCCCATAGACCTGCAGAGAGTCGTCCCATAGACCTGCAGAGAGTCGTCCCATAGACCTGCAGAGAGTCGTCACATAGACCTTAAACTACAAGAATATAAATCAGAGCTTTAATAAAAGTCTTCAGCCTGATTTAATTATGTGTGTGTGTGTGTGTGTGTGTGTGTGTGTGTGTGTGT
>NW_022286183.1:0-425 GCF_004355925.1 Anarrhichthys ocellatus | reverse complement strand
GTGTGTGTGTGTGTGTGTGTGTGTGTGTATATGTATATATATATGTACTGTATGTATGTATTTTGATGTCCTCTGGTTCTCTGTGTGGTGTTCAGGTGTCTCCTCTGTCCGGTAACATGAGTGAGTCCATCTGCTCGCTGAAGTTTGCTCAGCGTGTTCGCAGCGTAGAGCTGATGTCCTCGTCGTCCTCCAGGAGACACGAGAACTCGTCCACCTCGTCCTCACCGACACACGACAGCGTCGAGGTAACGGAGACGTTTAGCTCAGATATTTGGATCCTAGTTTTTTTTGTATTTATCTTGTGAAGATAAATACAAAAAATACAAAATCCAACAACATTCACTCTGAAGTTTAGATGTATACATGTGTATATATATATGTATGTATGTATGTATGTATGTATGTATGTATGTATGTATGTATGT
>NW_022286182.1:0-3030 GCF_004355925.1 Anarrhichthys ocellatus | reverse complement strand
CTACTGTACACGCTACTGCACATGCTACTGTACACGCTACTGTACACGCTACTGCACATGCTAATGCACATGCTACTGTACACGCTACTGTACACACTATTGTACACGCTACTGCACATGCTACTGCACATGCTACGTACATGCTAAAGTACTTAGAATAAAAAATGGCTTTATATGAATTTAACCTTCAGGATTATGACATTCAAATTGCAGTTCCACTTTCCTTCAGAGAGATCTTTCTCACTCTGACTCTGAATCAGTGATGAGGGTTCATTAGAATGAGTCGGACCTCCTGCGTGAGACATTGAGGAGTTGCTGTTCGTCTCCTGTCAAGTGAAGCAGAGATGATCAGTGAGCCCTGCTGGACGGCTGAAGCTCTCCTGCTTGTAGTTTGTAGGATGCGACTGCAGCGGCTGCATTTCAACTAGTTTGAGGGAATTCAAAGTTGACTTCTATGTTTAGAAAGTGTAACATGCACAAGTGCTCACAGATACAAGTCAAACAACAGCGTGAGGTTTCTAACTCTGTCTGGAGGCTTTCTGTCTGACGGGATCGACTGAAGCTTTTAGCACCAACACCTCCCAGAGGTGGAGGCTGGAGGGTCAGCTCACTGTACACCAGCTGGAGCTTCATGGGGGGGGAGGAGTGGCAGCTTGGACGTCCTGCTGTGTCTCTGAGGGTTACTACGATAGTAATCACTGTTGATGATATATTCATACGTTTGTCTTCGATCAACACCAGTCGGTTGACACTCGCCTGCTGCTGCTACGGTTCCTCCTTTCAACAGAGAACCTGCTAATATTCACTCAGTACTCACAGCTGTTTCCAATTTCTTTTGGCTGGATGATGATGAAAAGCTTGAGTTGTGCTTCAGGAAAAGAAGCAGATTTTATTTGCCGAATGTTTCGTTTCAGACCGAGCGGTGAACAACCTGTACTTTAGTGATTTAGTGAAATGTTCCTGGAGTCTTATGAACCCACGAGCGTTGGGCACGTGTACAGAATAAAGAAACCAATCAACTCCAGCATCAGCTGCTCAACGTCCTTTGTGGCGAGTTCATTGTGAGCGAATAGAAAGATGAAAAAAGTCAAGATGCAGCGTCGCATCACTCGCAGACAATCAGTATGTTCCAGTAGGAAACAATGAAGCAGCCAGATGTACCGGCGCTCCAGACGTCACCGTTGTGCTTTTGTTAGTGAGCCTCTCAGTGCTCTCCTTCTCTGAAACAGGAAACCAATACACAAAGGAAGCTTTGTTTCAAGCATTGGAGGGAGAGCAGCGGTGTATAAATACACGACGACGTAGAACATACAGGCCACACCCTCCTACGACACTTCCTGGCTGCACCTGATTGGATGAACACGTTCACTGGTGCGTTATCTCAACGTCTTCTCACACAACGGATGATATGATACAAACTACAGAAGTGGAGTTGCCTACATAAGTTACAAATCAATCCACTTGACTTCCTGTTGTTTTATACTTCCTGGTTTATGATTACATGGATAACAACAAATAGATTTTGTGGGATATCTACGAGTTACAGCGCATCATCATCATCATCATCATCATCATCAGTAGGTGAAGCTACGAACGCTGCTTACGGATTTCAAACCGGACCAACATGGCGGCTCATTGGAAGCTTTCAGATGACTTGAGTCAGACTAATGACCAGTGAGCCCGTACTTCAGACGGGACCTGGACTGGAGCTAGTTCCAGCAGGTAAAGGTAGTTATGATGCTTTGACTCCATTAACTGGAGGCTTCATCCTAAAGAAGCACTTTCATCCTGAAGGGAAGCTCATCTCTGTGGCTCTGCAGGTCTGAAATGACACTTTGCAGAGAAGTCGACCCGGATGACCTCGGGGTTAATGGAGAGTCGCCGACTAACAAACGGTGAATCAACTGGTGACGCTGAGAGAGGAGGAGGCTCATCAGAGACGCTCGCTGAGCCGTGAAAACACTCTGCCGGTCGGTTAGTGTGAAGCACGGACGTCTGCTTCATTCTGCAGCTGCAGGGGACACCCCCATCTCTGTCTGAGCCATACGTGTTCATATCAATAAGCTGTGGACACACAGTGAGTCTGAGGAGATCCCTGAGAGCAATAGAAACTCAACCATATGGACACATGTATGTGGACGCCCAGCATTCGTAGCAATACCTACGAAAAATAACGTAATGATGAACCAGGAAGTATAAAGACCATAAAATCACTCAGTGGGCGGCAGGAAGTGGAGCTGGTCCAACAAACGAGCCCGCTGTCTGTCCTCCATGTGAGGCAAGAAGTCACAATAAGTCACCGATAGGGTTAAAGGCCACTGACATAAAATGAAAAGGAAATCTTAAAGCTACAGCATACAATTATATTTTACACCGTGCACAGGACCAGGTCCATCAAGAGGTTCTGGAGGCACTTTATTTTAAGGGTCCTGACATCTGCTCCTGACTTCAGGAGGTTTTCTGGAGAGAATCATGTGATTTCCCTCTAGTTGGTCAAATAGAGTCAATGCTGCTCGTTCCCATTAACAGCAACAATGACAATAATAATGATAATAATAATAGATTGTTGATAAAGCTTACACTGGAGTTCTTTGAAGGAAATCCCACGAGAAGAACACAAGTATTAACTATTGTGTTCTTCCTCTCAATAAGAAACATAAAATAAATAGATCGTCATGCCCAAACATCTATTATCTCCTCCGCCCTCCATGTCGTCCTCCCTCTGCGTCGTATCGGGTGACGTCTAATTCATCTCATTACAGTTCAGTCCATCGATGTCTCCTCTGGGGGGGGGCTCTTCGCTCTTCGTCCGTATCTTCACATCTTCGTAGGTCCGGAGCCAATTGCTACATGAACTGCAGACGCCCACGACGACAGCAAACACGGCCGCCATCTTATTCATTATGTTCCCAGAGATAAGACACGCATTAGAGAGCGCGCGCACACACACTCACACACTCACACGCACACACGTACACACACACACACTCACACACGCACACACACACGTACACACACACACACACACAC
>NW_022286181.1:0-3030 GCF_004355925.1 Anarrhichthys ocellatus | reverse complement strand
ACACACACACACACACACACACACACACACACACACACACACACACAAACACGCACACACAAACTAACACACGGGGGCCCCTCCTACGGTTCGCTCGGCCAACTTCATCAGGTATTCATTCAAAAAACACACACACGCCAGCTGGCTGCACGCCCAGAGTCCGCTTACAAGCAGCGAAAGAGGACTAGAGAGGGAGAGAGTGAGGTTGTTACAGTGAGAAGGGCAGAGGGAGGGAGGGAGGGGGAGAGTAAACAGTAGAGATTATAGAGAGAGAGAGAGAGAGAGAGAGAGAGAGAGAGAGAGAGAGAGAGAGCCAGAGAGAGAGAGTACATGAAAGACACACATGTACAACTCATGTACACAAACAAATATACATGTGCCTGGGGTTGAAACTATGAATAATAACAGAAAAGAAGCAGCACATCCACACATTTGAGAAGCTGTAACCAGAGTTCTTATTGTTTAACCAATTATCAATTCATATTCTTCCAAACAACAATTTGGTTCATTCAGGATTGTGTGTGTCATCAATACAGATGTACATATATGTACACATACCGGTAAATAGATCAATTACAGGAGCAACATCATCTATTTTCCCCTTTTTGCAGACACAGTAGGTGTTGTGTTCCGATTCAACAAGGCTGCACTTCCTACTTTCGACCACTAGATGTCATGACTGATCACCTCACTGACAGCATGCAGCAGTCTTTTACAGTTAGTTAGCTGACCTAGTTAAAAGACCATTTGGAAGTGTATATATAGATGAAATGTGCTCCTCAGTGCTAAGCGATGTAGCAAGCACAGGGAATAAGAGAGTAATCACTCATAAGATGTTTACACACACACACACACACGCAGAACAGTGGGGATTCCCACTGGACTCTATGGGTCTAAACATGCACTAAAAACACATCCTGTTTGTGTTGGTTGGTCTTCCTGTCAGCTTGATTTCAATCCTGGTGTTCAAAGTTGGATATTCATGGAGTGTTTAACTACTGCTGGCCAGTGGACATTTCAAAGTTTCCTTTTAATGTGGTAAAGAGGACTAAAAAAAAAAATTAACAAATTGTACCCAGAGAGGCTGAGCTGGATAAGAGGATTGAAAAGTGGTAATCTGAGAGTCCTTTGTGCACTTTTTAAGTTTTCTTTTGGAAGGCATTTTTAGTGATAAGCACTCAGAGCTGATGATGATGTTGTACATGCATTTGTGTGTTTGTTTCTCTTCTTGGTCTTTGTGTTGGGGCAGTTTGACTTCCTGTAGATGCTATTCCATTCTTTGTTAGTGGATAAAGATACAGATTTACCACAATGTTGTGCCCACAAATCACAAAATATACTTCCCGTTTTAAAACTACACCAGTTTAGTAGTTGTTTAAAAACTTTTTTATCCTTCACGAAATATGGTTTTAGGGGTACTTTGGGATTTCCTGACATTATTAAGATGTCGATCTTTTATTAACCAGTTGTATATATTGCAAACTAAATAATACAGCATTGTCTTTAATATTACTATTGAGTTAAAAAGAAATTGATCTAAATTATAGCGTAAAGTAAGAGAACAGGACACAGAGGATATGAAGTAAAGAAAGGGATACAGATAGAGAGTCTCAACAAAAACATCAGAAGAAGAAGACACAGACAGAAGAGGCTGAGAGAAAACCAGACCAGAATGTGCATTTGTTTCACAGTCGCTTCCGTTGCCTTGGCAGCTAATTGGAGCCTCTCGGCATTTCATCATAATTCATTTGTGTGGGTTTGCTTACAATCTCCCATCAAGTGAAAGGAGAGTGAGAGAGAGAGACAAAGAGAGAGAAAATTGATGAAGAACAAAAATAAACAAAATGAATCTCGGTTGTTAATATCTGCAGACCATCACTAAATGTCTAGAATACCACTTTGCTCATAACTTGGTAATATCGAGTGCCACTCCAAAATATTGTATTGCCCCTGAGCTTAAAAATGTCTTTATAAACCCGTCACCTCCTCGTTATTTACATCTCTACTTCATGACTATAGGATTTTATAAGCATTACTCAAAATCACGGGAAACTTGTGTTTTTTCTAATGCAGATATCCCAACTCTACTCTGTTCTTCATATTAAAAACATTCAAAGGATGTACTTGTAGTAAACACACGCTTGCATTGTGCTGAGCCACAACCAGGAGAAACAAATGAAAACAACTTGTAATTGTGTGTCTTCATCCGGCACAATTAACCAAAAATGAAAGCTTAAATCAAGATGTAAGAAATGGCTTATTCATAACATCAAAACTCATTCAATAGGAATCAATTTAATGTTAAGTGTGGTAAAAATAAAAATCTTCCTCAGCAAATACTGCTGTTCTCTCTTCTTCTGTCACAGTCTCAGTCAGAGCCAGTCACTAAGGAAACTGATGAAAAGCTTCAACATACAGTATACTCACACATATACACACAGACTGCTCGCTCTCCCTCTCACACTCAAAATACCGACTCTGCCGCTCTCTCAGTCGCCCCCGCCAAACTTCACACACACACCACCCATCCATCCCTCCTTCGTCTCTGTTGGCGAAAAGTCTCAGCTCTCTTGTTTATCCGTGTCTTTCCATCCGTCTCTCTGTGTGTGTGTGTGTGTGTGTGTGTGTGTGTGTGAGTGAGAGAGAGAAACGGCAGGTGCAGAGCCGTCTAATGGTCGCATATACCGACCGCACGCAAACGATCACGGCGAGTCTGATCTATACGAAGGCACGGCTTTATTACACACCTTAATCATATCGGGGCCACGTTCCCCTCATAATCCAGCATTCATAACCTTGTGTAATCATTACGTAATCATGTTAACAGCGCCCTCCGAGTCCTGCACACAAATACAGTATCTTTCACTTCGCCTCTCTGTCTCTCTCTCACGAGCCCTCTCGCCAGGCTGTGTTAATTTGCTGGCAGTGTAGTGCGCTACTTCAACCCAAGCCACATCCCATTCACAAACCTACTAATCCACACTACACACACACACACACACACACACACACACACACACACACACACAC
>NW_022286180.1:0-3030 GCF_004355925.1 Anarrhichthys ocellatus | reverse complement strand
CTCTCTCTCCCTCTCTCTGACCTGTTGTCTCTCTCTCTCTCTCTCTCCCTCTCTCTGACCTGTTGTCTCTCTCTCTCTCTCTCTCCCTCTCTCTGACCTGTTGTCCCTCTCTCTCTCTCTTCCAGGTGAGGTTCCCCTCCTGAGTGTCAGCTACAAGCCTCAGACCATCAGCCCAAAGTTCAGGGTCTGTTCACTCTCCTCCTCATCACTAATATGAGTTATTATTCAGTATTAAAACAACAAGCAGAGCTTTATTTATTCTCTCTGTACTCAAAGGATAATTAATAATAATGTGAGTTCCTCCTGAAGTTAGAGAAGTTTTCCTTCAGTCTGATCTAAATATAAGAAACTTTGTTTCATACATAAAGGGTTAAATATCTTGTTTTTATCTTCATTCATTATTTAATTTTCTCTGAAACATTCACTCGTCTCCGTCAGCAGGACGTTTGTTTAAAGTGACCGATGAGTAAAATGTGTTTTGTGTTCAGGGCAGCGTCAGAGCTCTGCTGCACGAGAAGATCAGAGACGCCTACACTCACCCTCAGTTCATCACCGACGTCATGAAGCCCATGCAGATAGAGAGCATCATCGACCAGGATGTGAGACTCACACACACACACACACACACACACACACACACTCTGCTGTCACAGCGTAGGAAAGCACATTGCTGTCTCCAGACGATAGACGTGACCGAGCGTCTCTTAGCCCAGCCGACCCTCCCTGTCTGGTGGAGACACAGAGGACTGACTAACTCCTCCCCATCCTCCTCCCCCTCAGGTCCAGAACCTGTCTGGGGGCGAGCTGCAGAGAGTCGCTCTCACTCTGTGTTTGGGGAAACCAGCTGATGTTTATCTGATCGACGAGCCCTCGGCCTACCTGGACTCTGAGCAGAGATTGATGGCCGCCAGAGTCATCAAGAGGTCTCAAACACTTTGTAGTTTTTATTTGTTCCCTTCATCGCTATACATCCTCTTTCATCTCTCCTCATTCCTTTCCCCCTCACTCTGCCTCTCTCTCTCTCTCTCTCTCTCTCTCTCTGTCTGTCTGACTCTGGTGTGTGTGTGTCTGTGTGCAGGTACATCCTCCACGCCAAGAAGACGGCGTTCGTGGTGGAGCACGACTTCATCATGGCGACCTACCTGGCCGACAGAGTCATCGTGTTCGACGGTATTCCCTCCAAGACGACCGCAGCTAACACGTAAGACTGAACAGCAGCCCTCTGATGTTCTAATAAATACATAATTATGATTAATTAATCTTATTCTCTCCGTCTCTGTCTCTGCATCAGTCCTCAGGGTCTGTTAGCGGGGATGAACAGATTCCTGGCGCTGTTGGAAATCACATTCAGAAGAGACCCGAACAACTTCAGACCACGCATCAACAAGTGCCACTCCATCAAGGTACAAATACACACCAATATGACGGAGTTAAGATGTAAAGACTTCGGAGGTTTATTGTTTGAGCTCATAAATGAAAATTACAAATAAATCAATTAATATTTAACTATTTTCAATGTTGACTCTACTGACTCCTGCTGGTGACTCGTCGGTATTACAACAGTAATAAAAAGTCAGCAGTTAAATGTGGCCAAGTGTAGATATTGTATAATGTGCATGAAGGTTGT
The DNA here is from genome assembly GCF_004355925.1 of Anarrhichthys ocellatus. Lineage (NCBI taxonomy): Eukaryota > Metazoa > Chordata > Actinopteri > Perciformes > Anarhichadidae > Anarrhichthys > Anarrhichthys ocellatus. The sequence goes on along the minus strand of NW_022286180.1, from coordinate 1,403 downwards.
CCACAGCACACAAACATATTGTCAATGTTTCCATTTATGAATAAAGTTGTATTTGAAGAGACTGCCCTCTCTGTCCCCAGGACACGGAGCAGAAGAAGAGCGGAAACTACTTCTTCCTGGACGACTAAGACTTCTCACGTGACGTGATTGTGACTTCCTGCGACGCATTCAGGGGCTGCGTTCAAAGTACAGCCGTGAGATCGACCCAACAAGTACAAGGCAGATCTGTTTAACAACACAATATATATATATATATATATATATATATCATCGTATGAATCTTAAGATAAGAATCCACCAGCCTTTTATGTACCAGGCTGCATTCAATAGCCCAAAATAATGTTGTGAAACGTTTTAAATGAAACAAAGTGCTTTGCATCGTGTGTCGGGGAGCCTGAACCTACCGGGCTGCGTTCACAAGGCAGCGACGTTGTGGAACATTAAGCAGCATATTTTATCACTCGTACATTTACAACAAATGATAATAAACTGATGCTACCTGATCCAACAACAGCGTCTGTCTTCATTCATGTTTACAACTTATCCTAGTAGTCCCTGAACTGATACTAGTACCACACCACGGATACTGCTTCTACTACGAGATACTAACTGCACCACTGATACTACTACTGCTAATACTACACCTCACATTTTTTGTATATGACTTATTCATGACACATTGTTTGTTGTTGTAAGTTCAGTCTTCATTTGATGCACGGTGTCATAAACAAATGTCCCGAGTCATGACTTTGACATTTTTTAATGACGAACATCAAACAAAGACAGAAACGATGGTCTCTTGTTTGGTACGTCGAATACACTGACGGGCAGCTGGGTTTAAAGAGATCAAAAGTAGGCTGTACCAAATATTTCTAAGCTTCATTCTTAACGCTGACGTTCAAATTATTATTTTAATAACTTTAAGGAACTGAAAGTGTCCTTTCTCAAACACAGTGAGCAGACAACGTAGTGTCAATAACCACATAACGTTTTCACCGTGCTGTAACTGGGTAAAGTTCAACGAGGTCCGTTTAGAGACAATTTCATCACGCAAACATCCAGAACATCACAACAATGTTCAACGATTTAGTGTCTTATATATGAAACAGTTGCAATAACAACTGATTATCAAATCAAAGTTTAATTAAATAATACCTCAACAATATTTACTGTCGGATGTAAAATGTTGAACTGGATGAATTATAAATAAATGTTCTCTCGCTTCAAATTAAATAAGGGCTGGATTAAAAAATAAATTATATAATGGAAAGCTTTTAGAAATGTGCAAAATTAAGTAAAAAAATGAATTTAACTCAATAGTCCTGCAGCTTTAAATTCAGTTTATTCAGGTGTGAAGTGATGTCACCCAAAAAACATAAATGAGTAAGCATGGACTTTATCTG
>NW_022286179.1:0-3030 GCF_004355925.1 Anarrhichthys ocellatus | reverse complement strand
TATAGAGGATCAGGACTACACTGAGACTGGTTCATATAGAGGATCAGCACTACACTGAGACTGGTTCATATAGAGGATCAGGACTACACTAAGACTGGTTCATATAGCAGCGGTTCCCAAACTTTTTAGGCCACGCACCCCCTTCTACATCCCGACCGGGTTCACGCACCCCGAATCCCCCACACCTTAAAAAAAAAGCAACAGAGCCTATTTATAGCCGCATAAAAATCGGACCAATGAGAGAACAGTTTGCTCGCGCGTGGCGTTTGTTTACAATATAAAAAACAAAAAAGACAAAAAATCTTCCTGCACCGTGCCTTAGACAAGGTAACGGACGTCCACCAGAAGATTGGCCACATGTGTAGACTCGTCTACTTGCAGAGAGTACAACTCACTCTTCTTCACGCGACCGACTAATGCAGCCCGGATGTCTTCGGACAAAGCATCGATGCTGCGACACCGTGTTGTGTCACCGGGATCACGACCAACTTGTTTGCTTCTCTCTCTCCATCATACATACACGTCTTGGGTGATTGTGTGCGGTAGCCCCTTTCTTGCTATTCTGTGACCAGAAGCCCGCAGTGCGTGTTTTATAGACCCAACATGAATGAGACTGCAGGTGTTTTGGGCTGTTTTGTAACTCCTCCAATTTCGATATAAAATGTAAGGGGCTTTAGACTTGCACTGGCATGCTTGGTGTTCAGGTGGTGACGTGAATAAGAGCTTCAGACATCTGTTAGCCAGAACCTCACCTCACTGTCTCCTAAAAATGAAGTTCCCCCAAAACTAAAATGCATTCTCAATTACGTTAGACCAAAAACGTATTTTCTCCCTGATTACGTTTGTGTTTGACTTATTACATTGACTTATTACAAATACGTTTCTAATCAACATTTTAACACTTTAACATTTTTTTCCCTCTCCACCACCGCCTCTCCTTCTCCCTATTACGCGGTCAGAATACTACCACAACACGCCGCCTGTCTCCGGCAGAAATGCGCTCATCCAGGCCGAGCAACGAGGAACATTACGCGGCTACAATACCTCCACAAAGGCCCGCGTGTAAAATGCGGGAGTAACCGTGATCTCTTAAGGGTTAGGTTTAGGTGGGGGCGTGGCTTCCTAGTGGAAGTTATGGTTAGGGTTAGATGGATACAAATAAATAAAATATACCTCCATAACACCCGGCCACTCTCGGCTCATACCTCCCCAGCAACGAGGCACATCACCCGGCCACAATACCTCCAGAATGTCCCCCGGGTGAAATCCGTGACTTGGTTTTATGGTTCCGAGTGGCGGGCGCTCACCCGTTGGCGCCGGACGCGAGGTCTCGAGCCGCCCCCGCCGTGAGGCACCCCATCGTCAGGTCTGTCAGCCCTCGGAACAGGCCGCGGGGCAACAACTTGTGGGTGGCGGGGTAGAGGCGAGGCAGATCACAGAAAAATAATGAACCAGATCTGAAATAAATCTAAAAACATTTATATATTTCTGCTAATACTAATAAGTCAATGTCAAATCAATCTGTACGTTTTAATTAAACAGTCTGTCTGTGTTTTCTCTTGAATCCACTTTAGTAATCATTGTTACTGTAATATAAACAATAGTATTATTTACATGAAGCTAGAACACAGTAACAGTTATTATTGTCTTTTAATCGAACACAAACTTTTCTGTTCAAAACAGAAATGCACTTCGATTGTTCATGAGCTGATCTACGAGCAGTTTGTCGTCTTTTGTCAGATAATAAAAAATAAAAGATGCTTAAATTAAGATTTTAATAAAAATGAATTAAAGAGATTATAATAATAAATTAAGATATTAATGAAAATAAAATAAAAGATAAACAAAACAAGAATGTCCTACAATAAATTAAGATATTAAGTTACAAAAAATATATATATTTATTAGAATAAAAATAAAAAATGTATATAAGAAAAATGGTGAATTAAGATATTAATGTCAATAAAAAATAGATAAGAAACAAAATAATCGTAACGATTAATCAAGATTAAATGATCAATAAAAACAATAAACTTAAATAAGAAATGAATCTGGAGCCTGTTTCCGGCTATAACAAGTTATAAGTTGGCACATTGCGCCCTCTGGTGGCAGACAACGTTAACGACGCACTTCCGCCACTGAGGACGGAACTTCCGGTTGTGCAGCAGCCATTTTGTCTGTTCGGGCAAGTCTACCCTGACGGTTACGAACTGCAGTTCCACCTTCAAAAACAATTTGAAATGTTGTCGTTGGCGTCTTTATTTCACGTTATCTTCCGTCTGCACGCAGTCTATAAATATTAATAAATTATAAATTAAATATAAACGGGTCCTCGAGCCGCAGAGAGCCGCGAGGAGGAGACATGTCGTGTGAGGAGAGCTACTTGGCCATCATTCGCTATCTGACGGATGAACAGGAGCCGTACGCTCCGGGGACGCCCGGGAACACCAAGAGGAAGATCCGGAAGGCGGCCACCTGCTACGTGGTCCGGGACGGGACTCTGTTCTACCAGCGCCGGCTGAAGGGCCACCATGAGTTCACGGAGCTGGAGGTGGTGCTGCAGGACGGCCGGAGGAGGGAGCTCATCAACGAGGCGCACACCGTCACCGAGGGGGGGGAGCACCTGAACCAGCAGGTCACGTGGGACACCATCTCTCAGAAGTACTGGTGGAGAGGTGAGACATCCGGGTACTGTGGGGGGGCTAAAGGGACTGTGAGACCTGGGGCACTGGGAGGGGGGACCCGGGTCCATGTAGGGTCCATGTAGGGTCCCCCTCCATATTGTCACTGGAGGGGGGGGGTTAAAGGGCGGAGCACCGGTGTAAACATCCGCTGGTATTAGTGAGTCTACGAGACCAGTCACAGCCTACTGAGTGGACTCATTCTTATGTGATGGTCCTGTGGTGGTCTCTGGGTCCTGTGATGGTGCTGTGGTGGTCTCTGGGTCCTGTGGTGGTCCTGTGATGGTCTCATGGTCCTGTGGTGGTCTCATGGTCCTGTGGTGGTCTCTAAAATATAAATACTTTATCT
>NW_022286178.1:2713-3031 GCF_004355925.1 Anarrhichthys ocellatus | reverse complement strand
CTGGTGGACAGTAGAGAGAATGCAGCTTTAACACATGAAGCTTTGACAGGTGTTACAGTTGCTACATTTGCTACAGATGTTACAGGTGTTACAGATGTTGTCCTCAGAGTGACGGCCTCCATCCATGAACCAATCAGGTGAGCTGACAGGCCGGATAAGGACTCACCGTCCCGCTCAGTCCTCTCAGCTCCTGCAGCTCTATATAAGGTTGTCAGTCTCTACGGTGGAAAGACCGGAGGACAACAGGGGTCAGTGGACACACACACACACTCACACACACACACACACACACACACACACACACACACACACACACAC
>NW_022286178.1:0-2703 GCF_004355925.1 Anarrhichthys ocellatus | reverse complement strand
ACACACACACACACACACACACACACACACACACACACACACACACAGACCTTATATGGGAGAGAAAGCCGGTGGAAAATGTTGGTGTGAAACAACAGAGCGTGAAATTCCTCCTTTCTCTTAAATCCGATCTAAAGCTGCGGAGCTGACGGCCCTGTTTGGTTTGGATGAATCGTCTGCAGCTCAAAGATGAGCAGAAGAATAGAACCTCTCTGATCTGTTGCTGTTCAGAGACAGAAGACGTAAAGAGAGCAGATTCATCACAGAGCTATGAGAGATAATAAGAAAAGGTTGCCTTCAGGTTACAATGATCACCGTTCAGACCAACTGTTTAAACAAACAGTAACTCTGAGTCTTCGTCCCAGTTAGCCGACCTCATCTGTAACCTCCTGAGAAGTTCAGATGGAAAGTCTGTCTCTTCTGCTCTGGATCTTCTATCTATTCAGACAGCTGTCTCTTTCTAAATCTGTCCATCCCTCCATCCTCCGGGCATCCAGCAGCCGCCAGCCAAATCACTTCAAAAGGTAGACACAACTGTGTCACACACACACGCACGCACGCACGCACGCACGCACGCACACACACACACACGCACACACACACACACACACACACACACACACACACGACCATGTGATGTACCATCAGAGAAACTTGAACTCTCTTGCGTCTGATCCTCTGACATCTAGTGACCTGAGCTTCAAGTCTTAAAGTGAACAGAGTGAGATGAGTGGAGAGCAGCGAGCTCTTCCTCTGACTCTCCATGAACCAGTCTCAGTCTAGTCCTGGTCCTCTCCATGAACCAGGACCAGACGCAACATCTCCTCTAGTTATCCTTCATGTGGTTCCTGTCAATAAAAACTACTCTTAAAGTCACAGTGAGGAACTTTTACCTAGTCCTGAACCAGTCTCAGTGTAGTCCTGATCCTCTATATGAACCAGTCTCAGTGTAGTCCTGATCCTCTATATGAACCAGTCTCAGTGTAGTCCTGATCCTCTATATGAACCAGTCTCAGTGTAGTCCTGATCCTCAATCAGACCTTCATCAGTAAAGAGACCATCAGAGAGAAGATGGTCTGTTTCTATAGAGTTCTTCTTGATGCTCGTCATCGGAGCCACCGGGTCAGATTCTGGTGAAACCAGATGAAATCATGCAGGTTCACCAGAACCTCCTTCAGCTCAGACTCCAGCAGAGACCGGTCCACCGTGGACAGACCCAGATCCTCCAGCAGAGACCGGTCCACCGTGGACAGATCCAGATCCTCCAGCAGAGACCGGTCCACCGTGGACAGACCCAGATCCTCCAGCAGAGACCGGTCCACCGTGGACAGACCCAGATCCTCCAGCAGAGACCGGTCCACCGCAGACAGATCCAGATCCAGAGCTCAGGAGGAAGGAGGAGAGCTCAGCTCCCGGCATTAGCAGCAGCAGCGTCTCCTCCTCCTCCTCCTCCTCCTCCAGAAGCAGAGCTTCTCCTCTCTGCTGGAGACCCAGGACGTAATGCTGGACCCGCTGGAGGGAAGGGGGGCACGGGAGAACCAGAACCAGGACTGAGAGGGGCAGACTGTCAGACCCTGCTGCAGTAACATGACAGGTTTTCTAAAGGGAGTCTGGTGCTCAGAGACACTACAGCTTTAGTCCACAGGGGGCGACAGAATCAATACAAGATGAAAGTTCTTGGTAGTAACTTTAAATAAATCAACAACTCCCCAACAGAATAAACCTATGCTATGTTGTATTAGCTTTGGGTCGCGTTAGCTACTGTTGCTGTTAGATGCTGATGTTAGCGATGCTTCCTGGCTACTATAGTTGGATTGTTGCCGCTGGTAAAGGTGGAGCTCATTGTAATGACTTTATGCACTGCTGGTAGTTAACCCGATAATAATACAGGAGGATCATGTGATCTACGTGAGTGAGTGAGAGCAGCTCTGTGTCTGTCCACGGTTAATCTCACATTCTGCTGCAGTAAACAGTGTGTTTACAGCTAACGGCTAACCGCTAACATGACCACCGGTACACACCAGCCAGTTTACTACACCTTAGTTAAAGTCATAGAATATGTTCTTATAGTCATTCAAATGTAATGCACAATGTGCAAATGTAACACACACACCTACACACACTCTCACACACACACACACACACACACAGACAGTCACACACACACACACACACACACACTCACACACATACAGACACACACACAGACACTCACACACACATACACACTCACACACACACACACAGGTCTAGATTTGTTCATTACGGCCTCTCCAGAAACAATCAGCTGTCCGCCTGTTCTCTTCATCACCACGGAGACCGCCGGAACCCCAACTGCCAGCCGTCTCGATGGAAACCACACAAACACACACGCACGCACGCACATACACACACACACACACACACACATAAACATGAACACACGCACGCGCACGCACACGCACACACACACACACACACAGGCACAGTTCACTCTGTTTGTTATAAATCTATGTTATAAATCTCCAAATGAAAGGACAGGTGGAGCGAGTAGACTACTAATTGGGAACGTTGGCTGTTGACTAGTAATGTTTCGAGCTCAGACTCACTGATCTTTACTGTTTAAATAGTGTGAAGTATATATACACAGTAAGAAGTACAATATATACCTCTGAGGTGTAGTACAGTATAAAGTACAATATGTACCTCTGAGATGTAGTACAG
>NW_022286177.1:0-3032 GCF_004355925.1 Anarrhichthys ocellatus | reverse complement strand
TGTATCAAATAACGTTACTTTGTATCAAATAACGTTACTTTGTATCAGATAACGTTACATTGTAATATATACACTCATGTAGGGCTATAGTCTTGTATTGTAATCCGTCTTTATTGTGACTGAAGCTTTTCATAACTCTGTGGTGACCTCAGTACCAACAGCAGGTCTGAGTGAATTAATACTTTGTACTCACTGAGGTTGTGGTTGTCTTTCTTTTGTCTCTCTTTAATCAGAGCTTTGGTCTCCCCCTCTACAACGACAACAGAAACATTTAAGAAACATTTCATTTGAGTAGAAAAAGACAAACAACATTTTACAACATTTTGGTGTTTTAAAGGGTGAGTTAGAGTCATCAAAGTCACACAATAACACTAATTAACTAACCGCCCGACTCCTGTGTTCTGTGAGGTAAAGTTATTGTTTGATGTCTTTGAAGGCAGCACAGGTAAAAACGTCAGAAAAAGCTGTCTGACAGCAAAGTAAAGAGGTGAAAATAATCTTAATATAGCGTTTACTAAAACTAATATTGATTATTTTAGATGTCTAATGTAACGATGAATCCTGCATGAACACCAACGTTAGTCATGGAGTTCCACAAGGTTCTGTCCTTGGACCAATCTTATTCACCTTACATATGCTTCCTTTAGGCAATATTATCAGAAAACACCCTATAAACTTCCATTGTTATGCAGATGATACTCAATTATATCTATTGATCAAACCAGATGAAACCCACCAGCTCACTAAACTTCAAAACAAAAGAAAATGTGTTACTTTTAGACTACTGCAATTCCTTATTATCAGGCTGCTCTAACAAGTTTCTTTAATATCTCCAGTTGATTCAGAATGCTGCAGCTTGTGTACTAACAAAAACTAAGAAAAGAGATCATATTATAATTAGTGTTTATAGTTAGGGCTGGCTCAGGGCTATAGTTAGGGCTGGCTCAGGGCTATAGTTAGGGCTGGCTCAAGTTTGCCTTGGACCAGCCCCTAGATATTCAGATACAGGCCTAGACTGCTGGAGGACTTCTAGGATACACTGAGGTCCTCTCTCCTCTTCTCTCTCTCCTTCTGTATGAGTTCATCTCCTCTTAACACACATGACTAGCTTTGCTTCTTCCTCAGTCTTTGTGTTTTCTCTCCTCACAGGTTTCATGGATCGTGGTTTTATCTGGACCCTGGTCCTGCTGACACCTGCTGCTACTATCATTATTATTATTAGTCACATTACCATTGCAGCTTTAATTATCATTGTTATCCTATAATATCCACTGCTGTTATAATTAGTAGACATCATTATTCTACTATTATTAGTGCTACTGCAGCTATTACTGATCCAGTTATATGAATCATTTATATCTTACGGATCAACTGTGCCCTAATTATATTATGATGTTCATTCTGATCACAGAGATCCTGTGCTGATCCCTCTGAGATACATTTTATTCCTGTTAACGGTCTTTTTTCGGAATTTTTCGTTATTTGATGAGTCAGAGTCCGATTTTGAGGTAAATCTTTGATTTGTGATATTTGGCTGTACAAATCAATATGAAGTGAACTGAATTGAAATGAAATACGTCCACAGCTTCAAACTCTTTTTTTCAGCTGAAACAGCAGAAAGTGTTTTTTAGTAAATGTTGACTGAACAGGAAGTGGGAACTGATGATGTAGGAAAATACGACCCGTGTGTGTGTGTGTTCACAGGAAGTCGTGATGTCGACTCATCAAACTGAAGAAGACATTTTCAGCACAAAAATAAAGGGAAACACGGGGGAGGGTCAGAGCTCTGACATATGAGTTGCCTGAGCCAATCAGCAGTTGACATGATAATCTTCCCGTCCAATCAGGTGGAGGTAAGGTTCACTCACCGTTCACCTCTCTCTTGATGGCCTGCAGGTCGGCCGGGCAACTGTTGCTAACGGCGACGGTGGGCGTGGCCATCGCTCCGTACACGTCCAGCATGTTCCCAGACACCGGCATCTGCAACGGACCAATCAGAGCACAGCATCAGCAGCTGTCAGAAAAGTAACCAATCAGAGGCTGAGAACAGTCACAGCATCCTGCTCTGTGATTGGCTGCAGGATGACACGCACGCACGCACGCACGCACGCACGGACGCACGCACACACGCACGCACGCACGGACAGTATTTGAATAGATTCATTAAAGTTGTGAATCAGAATACATGTTATTGATTTGCATCAAATATAGTTTATGTAATATATATATAAATATAAAATATGATCATATTGTTCCGTCATAGAAAACTAATGAAGAAATTCTGAAACAAAAACCACAGAAAACTTTCACTTCACATGAATTCTTTATTGTTCTTCTACTGATTATAAACGTTTCATATCCGAGTTGAATGTGTGATGGTTATTTTAAACAGACATATCTTTAGTATTATGAATATATAGTATGCTTAAGTATGGAAGTCTTTTATCTTTCTTCAGTTTCACTTCAGACAGGAACGAAAGCTGTAATATATTAATGTTGATCAGAACAGCAGCAGTGTGGCCCTTTAAGTCTACTTCTACTCCATCAGATCTATATCTGATATTATTAATGTGACGGCTGGAGTTACAACATCAAAATGCTGCTTCTGGTAATAATAATCTGCTCTCTGAGTACTTTTACTTCTGATACTTTAAGTACACCTTGCTGATAATACTTCTGTACTTTCACTGTGCGTTTAGTCTGCAGCTCAGAGGTCAGAGGTGAAACCCTCAAAGTGACCTGAAACAAGAAGAAAAGCTCTTTACCTCCGCTTTAATCCTCCTCTTCTCATGGTCCGGCAGTAAAACTAAAATCCTCATCTTCTCTGATTCCTCACAAACTCATCAGCGTGTATGTTAATATACACAACACACACACACACACACACACACACACAGCTTCTCTTCCTCTTTCTGTTCAGACGACTGTTGAAAAATGGGGAAACGTCTCTTTAAGAACGAAAAACCTCCCAGTGTGTGCCCCCCCACCACACACACACACACACACACACACACACACACACACACACACAC
>NW_022286176.1:0-3032 GCF_004355925.1 Anarrhichthys ocellatus | reverse complement strand
CTCTCTCTCTCTCTCTCTCTCTCTCTCTCTCTCTCTCTCTCTCTCTCTCTCTCTCTCTCTCTCTCACACACATAAATCAACACTGATACATAAAGGTTGACTAGATTATGATCCATAAATGTGGTCAACACACGTCTCTCACTCGTTTCCTCGGTTCCGTTGTCTGTTCTCACTCGTAGCTCTGCTGGAGGCTGAAGTCTCTGTCGTACTGGAGAGCAATTCATGTTTTGTTCCTTTATAGTTTATGTGTGTGGACTTCACAATAGTTGTGCAGAACAAAATAACCATTAATAAGAAAATGAAAGTCCTCCATTTTGTGTCCGTCCTCCTCAAAGCCGCTAACCGTGACTTCAGACGTCCGCTCCGTAGCGCTGATAACCCTGCAATGACGCTCACTAATCGCTCCAATAACAGCTGCTTCCTCCCAGTGGGAACTAATCCCTGACATGGAGAGGGCATTTCTACCCTCTGGTTTATGAACCTTAACCCAGTGTTTTCCACCACATGATATGGCAGAGTTCATTCCAGCTGAAATGCATTCAAAGTACTCAGAAAAAGAGAAGAAACCATTGGAACTGTAAGAACACCAAGCTAATTCAAAATCTCCTAGAAACTGACATGAGATTTATGCTTATTAGTCATGATATTGATGGATTGTTCTCATGACGGTCAGTTAACTCTTTGACTTCAGCTCTGAACCACAAGGTCTCACATCAAACTCTGTAACCTTTAGCTGACAGTTGATATAAAATAAATACTATGTAGATGTACATCAATGACACACGATGGATTACTGACTTACACATACAACATCAAATCCTAAAGATTTAGACAAAACAAAACCGTCTCTTAAGTTGCAATGTTCTCCTGTTCTCTTCTGTTCTTCTTGACCTTTAGAAGAACCCAAAACACTGATACATCATTGTCCAGAAGACGCAGAGCAGCATGATCAGCCTGCTAAAGCTGTGAGACATGACGCTGATGAGATGATAAGAGATTGAACGATGCAAAATGTGCCGTCGAACCAAAACTATGAGCTAGAAGAGGCAAACAGGTTCTGTAGAGATGAAGGTATGTGATCTGATGTTGAAATAGAAACATGAATGAATGCAGTTCTAATGAGATTACAGGACTCATGTCTATGCTTACAGAGTTCCTCACAGTGGGAGTCTGTCGTGTCTCACAGGAGAACAATCATTCTTTAATAAAACCTCTATTCAGCTTTTCATTGAGTTTTTATGAAAAGAAAGGTTTTGTTCCACAATGTAAACAGTGAAAACAAACACGCTTCTGAAGTCAATACACACTCAGTCTGTAGATATTTAATGTACATGATAATGCACTCAGTTGAGGGGTTGTTCCACTTCCGTGTGTTTGGACCTCACAGGAAAAGAAACCTTCTGTCAGATTAGAATCCAACCGGTCCACTGACCACTGACCACCCTCCACTTTACCTCACTGGACTTGACTGTCTTCACTTTTCAAACCCCAGTTGAGATGGTGAAGGAAGCCATGAAGAGTGAGAGAGTCAGTGTGTGGCTTTGGGAACGCCCCACAGTGCTGCTGAGCGGTGAGGTGGTGGTGAAGATGGTGTCTGTTTGGTTCCAGGGCATCGGTAAGTTACAGATGTTTCCCTCACAGCAGGCTGTGCACACCTTGACGGGAAGATACACATCATGAACACTGCTGAGCCCCACAGCACAGGTACTGTGCTACCACAGCATGGAGGCTTATCGGCTGCTGTTTGGAGCAGATGCTCAAAACGTTATTTATATCATCACATACAATCATACACAGCAGAGAAAGAACGCCTGAGAGGAGACTAGATCGTTCTTCTCTTCATAGGCAAAGCACCAGAAACCTTCAGACTACTGCCGTACATGAACCGTCTCCAGTTACTCTTTGAACACTTAGTTTGACTGACTTCACATAAACATACAGATGTCACATTTCATTTATGACCAGTGCTGTGAACACCACAACCTCTACTCCATTTGCCTCCATTTTATTTTGTTGGGGGCAGATATTAAAACATGGCAATAAGTAATAAGTAACTGAATTCCCAACACTCCCCACCTTGTTTCCTTCATGACCCATGTCAGAGCATCCTGTGGAGAGACAGTCCTCCAGGGCCACACAGCGTTTGGTCACTGACACACTGTCTCCCTCTCCGTCTATCGTGTGCCGCGTGTAGCAGTATCTGGCTTCTGGAAAACATATTAAAAAATGAAGCACAAACATATGAGGGCGGAGCTGGGCGGTACGCTCCGAAACGTATATCACGGTATCATTGTGAAGCACGGACGGTACCGGTATATTTCACGGTATATGTGTTTCTCCTAAAATGTCAACATGAATGCTTTTGAAGGGGAGCACTGGTGTGGTAACTGCATGCCATCATTCCAATCATTATGAATCAGTGTAAACATCTAATGTTATCTCATTACTTTGGTATTGTCATCTGTAGTGCAGCAAACACACAATTCAACTGATTAGGAATTAAGTGATTGTGTTTTTATTCAAATATTAGCATCTTGGCATTAGTAGTTTTAATAATGAATGACAAGCTGCTTAGAGCTCGTGTTAGGAAGTTAAACAGCTCATAATTCATCTCTAATGTTTATTTATGTTGCTGTGAAATCATCTCAAACTACTGGATTTATTCACGTTTCAGTAGAAACCACATTTGAACACATGATAGCGTTTCATTTACCTTCACCCAATACTCATTTTTACTGAGTAGAGCTTGAACGCAACATAATGAAGTCAGGTCAACCTCATAACGTTGTCTGTTTATCTGCGTGCTGTGAGCAGAAGAGCCGCTCACTGTGATCACTGTGATCACTGTGCTCACTGCGGTCACTGCGCTCACTGCGATCACTGCGCTCACAGCGCTCACTGCGGTCACTGCGATCACTGCGGTCACTGCGATCACTGCGGTCACTGCGATCACTGCGATCACTGTGCTCACTGTGCTCACTGCGGTCACTGTGCTCACAGTGATCACTGCGGTCACTGTGCTCACTGCGGTC
>NW_022286175.1:1614-3033 GCF_004355925.1 Anarrhichthys ocellatus | reverse complement strand
AGAGAGAGAGAGAGAGAGAGAGAGAGAGAGAGAGAGAGAGAGAGAGACAGAGAGAGAGAGAGAGAGAGAGAGAGAGAGACAGAGAGAGACAGAGAGAGAGAGAGAGAGAGAGAGAGAGAGAGAGACAGAGAGCGCGTTACGTAAAGATAAACTCTGAGCTGCACTTTGATCGTTTCAGTCTGCAGAGACAAGGAAGCTGCTGTACAGCTGCCTGTTACCACACACACATATACACACACACACTCTCACACTCACACACACATATATACACACACACAGTCTCACACACACGCACACACTCACACACACATATATACACACAGATATATACACACACACACACTCACACACACATATATACACACACGCACACACTCACACACATATATACACACACCCACACACACACGCACTCATACACACACATACTAATACACACACACACTCTCACACACGGTTTTAACGATGTGTTCAGGCATCTCCGGTTGAGTTACACTCCACTTACTTCTGTCATGTTTATTCACGTCTTGTCGTCAGATGGAATTACATATTTAGTGTTTTAAACGTGTTCAAAGAGAGTCAGACTCACGAAGACGTTCGTCTTCATTCCACTTCTCAAACAGAACAAACGGCATCATGACGATTGCTCATATTTTACAATCTGAATGTGAGAATATCAAAACAGATTTTCCTTCAGAGGAACGTTTATCTCATTTATATTCAAATATCCAACAAGTTATGAATCAGATCCGACACTTTTTATTCTAATTAATAAGTAATGAAACATCTCAACAGTTCTATAGATCTGGATCAGTTTTCAGAGACGAACTGAACATGAACTCACAGATATGAAACTCCTCCAGTTCATTGCTCACATTAACATGTCTCTTTTTTATATTATAAGTTCTATTGAATGTTATGTTTAAATATGCAAATGAGGCATTATGTAACGGTAACGTTTGGTGAATTCAGTAGAAATCTACAGACGTAAATAAACAGTAATAAAATAAATGTTTTATTTGTACGAGTCTGAAAGAAGACGAGTTCTGGAAGAAAAACAGAACAAAGAAGACTCAAAAACATGGAAACATGTGAAAGTGTTATCTGGTGATTAATCCTCATTAACAAACATAACGAGCGCTTCATCTTCTGCTGCAATGACAGCGTGAAGCTCGACATCAGATAATAATGACACATTCCTCTTCATCGTGAAGAAAAATAATGTGTTTATGATTTGAATAATTGAGGTGTTATGTTGAGTGCATAACTACATCATAGAACTAAACATGCTGTTATTATTATGTTCTTCCTCTGCAGGCGGAGAGCAGACACTCAACCCTCATCATCACTTCAGCTCACAAGGTGCCAAATAGTGTGTGTGTGTGTGTGTGTGTGTGTGTGTGTGTGTGTGTGTGTGTG
>NW_022286175.1:0-1604 GCF_004355925.1 Anarrhichthys ocellatus | reverse complement strand
GTGTGTGTGTGTGTGTGTGTGTGTGTGTGTGTGTGTGTGTGTGTGTGCGTCGGGTAGTGCTGATTACTGCTGAGTCAGCGGTGAGTGCTGCTTTCATCTGAGAGCAATGATGTCGTATGAGTCACTGAGGCAGAACTACAAACCTCACAACTCTTCATCTGACCAATCCATAACACAGGAAGATCTTTAAGCTCCGCCCCTTCATTCAACAGAGCATCTGCAAACATAAAGAGTGTTAATACGTTGATAATAATAAGAATAACTGGAAAGGTCACAGACATGTTGAGGCAACGAAAGCTCGTGGTTTGGCTTCAAACAAACAAACATCAATAACGTGAGAGAACAACTGGACACTGTGACATGAACTCGGGTCTTCTGCGTGAAAGTCTTTCTCACTGTGCTGCCTCAGAGAAGCAGACTCACGTGGACGCGTTGACACAAAGTCAGAACCACGTTGTTTCACACTTTATAAATTACAAATCCTCGTGTCATCTATCAGACATCACGGAAATTGAAAAAGTACAATAATGTCTGATAAACAAACAAACAAACAAATGAAGAGCACGTTTAACACACGTGTGTTATTAAAGAGACATTGAGACGAGCTGCTGTCACAGAATACCTTCTACAGTGAAGAAGGAATCCACTTGTTTTATGTGGAGATATTAACTTCCTGTTGGACTGAAACATGTTTCATCTCTGCAGAACTCTGCAGCTTCTTCCAGTCTGGATGTGAGACACTGGATGATCTTTACATCAGATTATCTTCATTTGTTGTCTTAAACTGGTATTTATGTCATTAATTATTACTTAAACTCTGACAAATCAATCGTATTTATTGGGTGAGAGAATCCACATCTTCTTCTTTACTGCTCGTCCGTCTCAGCGGCGCCTGGATGAGCTCAGTTTACGGCTGAAGTGTCTCATAATCAGAATTATGAGGTCAAAGGCAGCATGGAGCCCCGAGGAGTCAGTTAGCAGTGACAGCACGTTACTCAGAATAATAAGGAAAGCTCAGAGTTAAATCATCAGTCGTCAACGTCTTCAAACAGCAACATATATATATATATATATATATATATATATGTACTGTATATATTCATAAATCTATGTTCTCCCAGAGCGATTACGTAACACCATAAGAGATGTCGCTGTGAACCCACCAGAGGAAGGTTCCAGTCTTTTGTGTCCTCGGCTGATGGGTTTTCCAAGCGTGGAGCTTCAGTAACAGGAAATGACAGGCCGCTCTGCTCTACGCTGAAATGAATCTTCCCCTTCATAACATGTTCCAAACTCATGTTTGCTGAGCAAATATGTCATCATGCGGACAGGAAGAGGTGTTTGCAAAGAGTCTTAACTCTGCAGGATGCTGCATCTGGTGAAAAAATGATCTCTGAAAATATTTCCTCTAATATGCATTTATTAAACATATGCTTCATAACATCATTTAATTAACCCTCTTCAAAAAAATACTCTGCCATGAGTCATATTTTGTTTATTTTAGGACAATAAGTGATATTTAAGTGTTAATACCAGGAGACAACCAACTGGTTCTACTCAGTGGAGTCAAAGCTTCATGTGTTAAACCTGCATTCTCTCTAGTG
>NW_022286174.1:2433-3034 GCF_004355925.1 Anarrhichthys ocellatus | reverse complement strand
TGTGTGTGTGTGTGTGTGTGTGTGTGTGTGTGTGTGTGTGTGTGTGTTTTGGTCAGCCCTGTTCCTATCAGAAATAGACCAGATAAGAGGCGCACCACCTATACAGGTAGAGCCGAACTACAAGAGCTCGCCGGTCACGCCGCCCAGAGAGAAATCCCCCCCGGTGCCGTCAGACGGAGGCTTTAAAATAGTTTGACCCGCTTGACACACACGTACTCGTGCGGACTACATAATCACACGCTCACACACCGCACTGCTTTTAACTCCCCTCCCGCGGCCATTACAGATAACTTGAACCACCGCTATCTTCCAAACCATGTGCGATAACGCACATGTTTTTTTTTTCTTTGCAACCCCTCTGAGTAGGCCTACAGTCACAAACGCACTGAACGTTGATGAAATAAACTGCACTGTAAATCAATGGCTCGCTCCCGTTACAGCGCGGTAATTGCACAGCAAGTACAGCAAAGCTGCTTCTGAACGGGTCAGCGCCGCGCAGGTACGAGTCACACGTGCATTATCAACAGGCTCTGTTCGCATGTTTCACAAATACACAGATATGGTGAAGATGGCGGCTAACAGCACTTGAGGGGAAAAAAAT
>NW_022286174.1:0-2333 GCF_004355925.1 Anarrhichthys ocellatus | reverse complement strand
GGGGGGGGGGAGTGAAACCGACAAAAACAACATATTTTTTTGAACGTTCACAGACACACAAACTTAAACACAAGCACACGTGCACACACACACGGGGAAAGAAAATGTAATCAAAGTCATGCAAATCTATTTGCCAATTAGAGCCCAAACAGGTTTCCATGGGGATGAAATGGCAACCTCTAATTGGCTGGATAAAAAAGAACGCTCACATCTGAGCCGACAAACCTGAGACGGCTTGGAAAAGTAAACACATTCGTGCACACACACACACACACACACACGCGCGCGTGCGGGGGCGTGCACGGCGGGGGGATTGCTTGCAAATTCATGCACGGGTCGGGGGGAGTCACACACAGTATCACCGGTAAGATGAGAAGCGCGGATCGAATGTGTGGACACAGATATGGTGTATTGTCAGGTGCAAGGCTCACGCACACACACATACACACACACGTGCGCGCGCCCATTGACCGGTCAGTCGCTTTTTTGAAGCACGACTAAAGCTTTGGTCGCGGTGTCGTGTTAACATGAAAGCTTTCACGGCTGTTTAAAAAGAGCAGGCTTTGATTAGAATGAGATGTGTGAGAGTGCTTCTTAATGCCGGCCTCCGCTGACGACGGCCTTTTTTTTTCTTCTTTTTCTTTTATAATCCAGCGGAGCCGTCGCAGGGAGCCATCAAAAATGATGTTGAACCGACGATTTCACCTGAACATGCTCTCCGCGGGTATTATTTTCCTCTAAAAGGCGGAAGTCAAGTGTGCTGCTTGGCCACATCTTAAGCAGCATCAGCTTCAAGGGTGATCAAACGTTGAATTCCAAATTATTGACTAAACTACTAAGTGGGTATCAAAGAGGCCGGTGTTATTTTCATGCGTGCGCGTCGCGAGTTGCTGCTGCAGCAAAAGGGATCTGCGTGAGTTTTCACAAAGTGGTGTTGCCTCTCACATGGCATGATCATTATGAATTCATCCGCTACTCCCATATGGGGCTTTATGTAGAATATGAGTCTGAGATCTGGATGGTTAGGAAACCAATTTGCACAAAGCACGTCCTAACTTGCGTAGATATTAGCCGGTGCGTAGATTAAGCTCTTCGCTACAAAGTCATGCAAATTGTATCTTGGCGTTATAGAGATCCTGTTGCTGTCCTGTCAAAGCCACACGTCTTGGGTGATTTCTCAGTTTTGGTGGAGGATTAATGAGTGAAATAATCTTTTCTTTTATAGGCTTTAAAAAAGTCATTGGATTATCTCATAAGCGAATGGTCTCCAAGCTTAAAACAAGACTATATTGTCGTTAATGAAAGAAAGAAACACTTTGGGGTTACGTGGTTTTCACAGCAGAGCGTCACCATGCAAAAGAAGTAGTTCAGAGCTGAAAGGATTCCACGATTGATCGGTTATTCGCTCAAGAGAAACTACGTTTTGATAATCAGTTTATTGTCCAAATATATGTGTATGTGTATCGATAATATATTGATATTGTGATTTGTCTTTATAAACTTAGCAGACTCTTCTAGCTCTTCTATTATTTGCCTTTACCCACTTAAGCATTATCTCCACAACACTGATGATCATTTATCACAAATCACATTGTGTAAATGTTTTGGGAAAGTACCAAAAGTTACCCCTACACTATCCATATCGCCCGGCCCCTTTGTTTAAAGCAAAGGGGAAAGAATTTACGCGCTGTAGTTTCAGAAATGTGGATATTTTAACATTCTCTTCGTCAGCTGTGATAATAAACTGAATATTTTGGAATTTTGGACCGTTGGTTGGTTAAAACATGCAATTTAACGTCATCAGCTTGGTTGCTGGCATTTTTAACATTTTTCTCTGACATTTGAAAGGCCAAATCATTACTCGTCAATCACAGTAGTTCTTAACATGCATACCTGAAAACAAAGCATCCCTACTGTTGACAAATCCCCCCACAAGGCTGAGGCACACATACATTACTGTACATTGACTCATTACAACTAATTAGAGCGGCATATACCTGTAGTTCTAGTTTGCAGCGAACATGTTTTCGACTGCTTTGCTTAACTCCTTTACTGCAGTAGCTGCGGAATAATTAGCATCTATAAACATTTCCTTTTTTTTTTTTTTTTTTTTTTTTTAATGCCAGGAGTCGCATAATCATCCGGCCGACTCCTCAGCAGAGGCTCGGCTCTCTGAAACCCTGCCGGATACCACCTCACTGGAGTCGCACCTTAACCTCAATGTTGGACCATCATTTTTTCAAAGGCTCCTGCAAAGATGGAGCCCAAGTGCGTATATGCGCTTGAAGTGCGGCGTGAGGTTATCGATGGGAAAAGGGTCGGATTCTCCCTCG
>NW_022286173.1:0-3034 GCF_004355925.1 Anarrhichthys ocellatus | reverse complement strand
TGAGTTCATGTGTTCACCTGTAGAGTCTCTAAATGTCTGTTATGTAACTAAACGTCTCTTTAAAGGACGTTTCCTCTAAATGAGTTTGTTCTCAGACAGTATATTCTGATTTATGGAGTGAAACAAAGATATAAATGTAAAAACCTTTGACTCTAACATGTGAACATGAAACAAGAATGTTGAACCTGACTTTAACTCATGTTCACATTTATGTTTTGGAAATGTATGAAAACGAGCTCATAGTTAATAAGACTCTTTTCATTAAAAACTACATCACCCATAATGCTTAGCGCAGCCACAGGTTTGATTAATCGAGTGCGGATCCATCCGCCCCCCCCCTCCTCCCCTGCTCGGCTCGCCCACTCTCACCGTCCGGAGTCGACTCGCGCATCCTGCCCGCGAGCCTGAGCGCGACCGTTAGCTAGCGGATACCGAGGAGAGTAGCATGTCGGGGATTATATTCTAATACAACCGCTTTATGGCGCTTTGGTGCTTAATCACTCGTTCGGGGGGATGAATTTGTGATTTCTTTCCGCGTGAACTCGCCTCCTAGAAGACGTGTTGTTCGCTTTTTTTCCCCACTTCGACCTCGGGAGCCGATCGGGTTTTTAGCAGGTCGGTTGGTTTTTAACGGAGACGAGAGGCAGATGTTTGACGTTTAAAACCCCCCAATCCCCCCCACACACCGGGTTGTGAAAGTGAACCATCAAGCTGATCAGAAGGGGGGAGGAGGGAGGGCTATTTTTGGGGAAGGGCGAGAGTTTGTCTCTCGCTCCGGAGGAGGAAGGAAGGACGGACGGACGGACGTGAAGGGGGAGAACACATCCTGATGCCCGTGATGGCAAACGAGCCGATCATCCTGAACGTCTACGATATGGTGAGATGGTTGTTTTCTTCACTTCTTTACGTCCGGTTTCATTTGTACGTGTTTCCACGCGTGACGCCAAACTCCATCATTTAAACTCGTGATTATTAAAAGAGGAATATCACGTGTTCTATAATAGATGTTCTAATGATTATGCCCCACTGTTTAATTCAGCATGCACTCACGAGGCCAACACTCTGCTTATTTAATATAATTTCACCTTGTGAAACGTGTTTTATTTCTCGTCTTTCATCACGGTGCACGCTGTGAGAGCCTGTCGACTCAACTGCAAATGAGTTCTCTAATTTTAAGACTTTTCACTTTTTTAATGTTTAAAACAGTTTAAATTGAGTTGTGTTGGTGTGTTCAGTGTAACACGCTCATACAGTAGACACAGTGGTATCTCATCTCTAGGTTTTAAACTAACTTTAAATCACATCACTGGTTCACACTGGTAACAGCTGACCTACTGGTAACAGCTGACCTACTGGTAACAGCTGACCACACTGGTAACAGCTGACCACACTGGTAACAGCTGACCTACAGGTTTCGGTTGTTGGACTTTGTTTAAAGCTGCCTACATGGTGATCTTTTTAAGTGTTTCTTTTCGAACCGTGCACACAGGAAACGCACACGTGGGGAAACTCCGAAACCCAAACCGGCCTTCTAAAGACCACAAGGGGATGTGAAAGTAGAAGGGACGGTTTCACCAGGGATGGAAATGTGTCATCATGGAGTGAGTGAGTGAGTGACCGACCCGTTGATGAGTCATTGATCGATATGGGTCCTCTGTGGTGGACAGATTGCACCATATCGAGGTCCAGTTCGGGCTCATTAAACATTGTTTTTTGGGGATGATGCTCGTGGACACTCGACATAAATCACACATTTGTCCTTTTTCTTTTGGACATTATCTCCTTTTCCACCCCCACTTATAAACATGTAAAAGTCCAGAAGATGCCAGAGAGATGAGATATGTGATAGTTTTTAATTCCTCTACTCAGCGTGAAGTTCTTCTTTCCGATCAGATTTATTGCTGTCGTGCTCCTTTTTTCAGCTGACGGTCAATAAGTCTCCACAGACCTGAGGTCAGAGGTCAGAGGGCAGTGTGCATTATATCTATTATCTCCATCCTTCCTCACACCTAGATGCATGCTTTCCTCTCCTTGCCTGTCACACCCTTGTCTCCTCCCTTGTCTCCTCTTTCCTCCCTCCCTCATGCTTTCCACTCGACAAGACTGAAGAGCTTCTTTATTTTTATGATATCCGTCCATGTGAGCGGCTGCAGGATCTTCTTGACACACTTTCTTTACTAAAGCTACGTATCTAACACACGCACACACACACACACACGTAATTTAAATTTCCACTTACGGACACTTTGTTGCTTCACTTGTTATCGTTGGTGTTTGGTGTTTCTAGTGTTTCTGGTGTTTCTGGTGTTTCTGTGTGAACATGTTGTAGTAAACCGTGTGTGCTCGCTCACTGACCTGCTGTCTACCAATGCTGTGTTTTTATTTTAATTTATTAATCAATTCCAGTGAGTTGTGCTAAGCTAGGCTAACCAGCTCCTGGCTTCATATTTAGACTACGGACCTTTAAAAACAAAGTCTGTATTTTCTGTTTACGTTCTTTTTTTATTCAGTCGTCTAACGATCTGCGTGCACAGAAACTAAACACACTTTAATCGATTCATTGATTCATTGATTCATTGATTGGTTGTTAACTACTAAAGTAATCGCTAAATATTTTGATAATCGATTTATACTTGTATCGTTTTTAGAGAAAAAAAAGGGAAATTTCTCTGAATCCAGATTCTTAAATGTAAATATTATTTGGTTTCTTTCCTCTGTGGACAAAATGGTTTCATTTTTCTGACATTTTATAACGGCTAATCGATTAATCGAGAGAATAATCGTAAAGATAAACAACAATAGAAATAGTCGTTAGTTAGCAAGAAGCTACTGTTTAGCTGGAGAACGATCACCGCCTTCTAATCTTTACTACAGCCCAGATTCAACCGTCTCTGTTGTCTTTACTTTGTGACGAAGTGGTTCAGCTCATCAGACGCCATGTTGGATGGTGACGTTTGTGTGTACTACGTCGTGTGTAAACGTGATCGACACAACAGTCTGAAGTTATTCTTTAAAGAAAATAAACTGAATCCTC
>NW_022286172.1:0-3035 GCF_004355925.1 Anarrhichthys ocellatus | reverse complement strand
AAGTTTGACTTCTTCAGCTCTGCTAGAACCTGAAGTGGGTACACAAAGTTCAAATGGCCATTGCTTGATTGGATTTCACACTGATTAAACAAGTTGTTAAAATATTTCTGTGAAGGGAGACATTCCTGTGTTATGCTCTTCCTGTCTGACAACGATTTTATGTCAGGCAATGTCTGACAGGAAATATCAACTTTAATTATACTTTGAGGATGTTAAGTTGTATATGATATGTGATGACAAAGCATATTTGGCCAATATATTGAGTTTTGATAGAGTTACATTATCTACAGTTTAAAGCTCACATAAACATAAATGTGAAAAATGATAAAACTTACCATATATGGGTACACTGTAATATTGCCATTACATTTATCAACTCCACATCTCAAGGCATTGTGTAAGGCATGAGCGATGGCATGTACAGCAGAATAAACAGGAAAAGAATAAGATGGGTCCACAGCAAGGATTTCTTCTGCACTCAAGCTGCTGCAGTTGCAAACCTGATTACACAACATATCTTGTTCTGCATTTTCACAATAGCTCTGGCTTTTGGAAGAATAGATAAAATCACTGAAACCAGGTATTGTCACTACTGGCTGAGACACTCCAAGTACAGTCCCAATTTGCTTGATTCCTCTCTCTTTGGGGAGCTTCTTGTTTAAGGACCAGGTGTCCCCTGCTATCCACACCTTGTTGGTGACATTTAGCTTTATTGCTGATTCAATGAGAGCCTCAGCATTCAATTTTGGAGCAAAAACAATTATTACGTTTATCCCGTGTGCCTCTATATCTTTGAACATTAGGGACATATCTGTATTGTTGTTGATTCCTTTGGTGTATGCCAGACAAATCTCAGTGTCTTTAATCCTCTTTATGAACACATCCCGGCCATCTTCGCCAAAAGTGTTATCACTGTTAAGAAAAGCAACCCAGCGCCAGTTGAAGTGTTGCACAATGTTAACAATCACTTCAATGACGTCTTTATTGGAATGCACTGTTCGTAGGAAAGAGGGAAATCTTTCTTTTGCTTCAAGGGCGGAGAAAGCAGCTCCATAACTGACCTGATAAAGGGTTAATGGAGAAATTGTCATCATTTTCAGTAACAATAAATTCTCAAATATAACGTTTCAAGTTGTTTCAATATTTAAAAAGTTTTAAAATGTTAACACCTTATTTTAAATGATTGATTTTATAGGGGAATGTCAAAACACAGCAGTTGGCAAACTTACCATTGGAATGAGATCCATCATGAACAGTGGCGCTATAGTTACGGTGTCGGTGCTTGAAAAAGGGCCGACCAGGGCCATCACTTTAGACAGATTCTTGTGTGGGTCACCCCAAGGTTGAATCAAGCTGTCGACTGAGAGGAGTTTTAAAATGCCTGGAAAATTGTGTGTATCTGAACAGTGATCA
This sequence comes from Anarrhichthys ocellatus, assembly GCF_004355925.1. Taxonomy (NCBI): domain Eukaryota; kingdom Metazoa; phylum Chordata; class Actinopteri; order Perciformes; family Anarhichadidae; genus Anarrhichthys; species Anarrhichthys ocellatus. Next base: position 1,622 of record NW_022286172.1, on the reverse strand, counting down.
AATATCTCATAGCCCAGAGATACATTAGGCAGGAGGATGGTGGAGTTATTGATTTCCTCTACAGAGAATCTCATCAACTGAAACCTCCGATAACTTGACAGAATGAAGGGTTGACTGTGGATAGAGAATGGACAACAGGAGAATAGGATTACCTTTCAGTTAAAATTATTAGTCTTCAGACCTCTGTTCAGATATGGAAACTATGAAAGGGGATTTCATGGAACAAGGACTGAGGTCAGATTTATTGTTACACAGCAACTTTGATAATTTAGCAATTTAGACAAAGTTGGGGGGGGGGGGTAAACATATCCATTGACGTAGCATTTTAGGTAAAGCTTTTCAATGTTACATTAAGAGTTTGTCATTAGTTTCAACTTGATCAGTTATTTACCCAGATTTATTATGAAACTCACCTGGAGCAGTCGATGGCTTCGGGTCTGTCATGATAAACGGTGACACTATGATGAATATCAAAAAGTCCACCTATCAGATATTCTCCGTCCAGCTGAAACTCTGAGGCTGGGGCAGTGCACTGAGCCAAGGCACGTAGAAAAGCTCCCAGAAGACACAAAGAAGCAAGAAAATGTTTCATTGTTGCTGTAATTATCTTTTAGCATTCTGACGTGAACTCAGTAGCCTCAGCCTTTTATCAAGCAATGCGATGCTCGTAACAGCAAACCCCCAGTGTTCATTTCCATGTACTTGGAAATGCATGATGTCATAAATATATACCTGTAAATGGTTGGAGGAGAATACACAAATCAGTATGCAAAAAGTGCACAGACTCGGCAATGACGACACAGAGTTCAACAATATTACGAACAGGTAAATTCATTACCTCGATCATGAATAGATCTGGTGCTACTTGAGCCTTCCTTTAGCCAAGATGACAAATGCACCATTTACAGTGCCACTAAAAGTTTGTGAACCCTTCAGAATTTTCTGTATTTCTGCATAAATGTGACCTAAAATGTGATCAGATCCAGACTCAAATCCTAAAACTAGATAAATAGGGCACAGTTAAACAAATAATACAAAAACAATTATACTTAATAATTGAGCTAAATTTTTGTTTAGTTTAGCGGTCCCTGCCCTATTGAAAGACTAAGACATGAAGGTCAAAGCAGTTAAGCTTGGCACCCAGTGGTGCTGAACAAAGTGTGATTTACCCAAGAGGATAGTAACATGGACAGAGTTGTGGCATCTCATTCTTCCTTCCATCAATATTACAAACTCTCCCTTCATTAGCACACTTGTACGCATGGGGGCTGTCATAGGATCCCAGTTGTAAACTCTGCAGCAGGACGGACACAGTAGTGCACATATTGACAGGTGTGAACCAGCTTTATCCCAAGGCCAATATAGATGGTACCACGACAACCTCTTGCTTGTTTTTGCTGAGACATTAAAGCGGGAGAGATGGATAAAGTGGCCAGAGAGCTTTAGCCTAACTAGACCAGTCGCCTTTGCTCAGAAGGGAACCAAGCCAGGTATGTCCCACAGATCTGAACCCACTTTACAGCAAATGGCTAGATCAAATGAGATGAGGTTAAAAGAAGTTATATAAGACATTCCGAACATGAATATAGCAGCAAACAAATATTTGTGCAATGTAAAGATAT
>NW_022286171.1:274-3035 GCF_004355925.1 Anarrhichthys ocellatus | reverse complement strand
CTTTGTAGTTGATTTGTGTCTCTTTGTAGATGTTTTTTGCGTCTCTTGGTGGTTGCAAAAACCACTTCTGTGCACGGTAAGTCCGTTTCATCAGCCTGTCTGAGTTCAAAGTTTTATAAGAGTGTTGACATGACACCAGCATTTTAAAAGTACTTACAGGTGTTGAAGACTCCGGCGAACACCCAGCACTGTGCGAAGGAGACGGAGGTTCCGGTGTTGGCGTACTGCAACAGGATCTGGATGCTGCCCGTCCAAGATGTCGGGGACCGGCCCATCGAGTAGTTATTGCTCCAGTTCCCAACTAACACTCCTTTATCGTCCTGAGCGTTAACCTGAGCGAAGAGGCAGGTAAAGGTCAGTGAGACTGAGACTGTAATGTTACACTACTCACCAGAAAAAGACAACTTTTAGATTTTGGAAACGTACTTATGTTGGCATAGTAAGAAGATGTGGGTGTACTAGCGTGATAGAATAAGCTTTAATCTTTAAGAAGTACAGCTGTGACAGCAGGAATGGAGAGTTGAGTGGACGTCTCACCATGGCCGATCCCTTCCTGACAACCTTGATGATGTTGCCTCGATCGTAGATCGGCATCTGGGACTGATCCAAGATGTAAATGCAGGCGTCCAAAACGCCGCGCTCAAACTGCAGGCAGACAACACGTAGACCTGAGTTTACTTTATTTATTTTGACCAATTTAAACAATAAAAAATAAACAAACTTAACAGAGATAAATAAATATCACAGAGCAGGAAGAGGCAAAAAGCCAACTGGGCTCATTTGAAGCCTCCACCTAAAAAATATTAGAATGTCACAATATCACAGAGAACATAAAATGAATATGCATAAGATATGACTACGTAAAATATTGTGGATAAGATGTTTTTACAAGATATGAACTATGGTAACAATATGAATACATTACAAACAACAAAAGAAAAAGAAAATGTATAAATATATATATAAATATAAATATAATATAACAGCTAAAACAAGAAAGACATGAACAATAATACATAAAAAAAGCAATTACAAAACAACATTAGATTTTCTTTTAAGCACCTTTTGAAACATTGTATCGACCTTAAGCGCATCCTCTGTGATTTGTTATGACGTATGTGTGTGTGTGTGTGTGTGTGTGTGTGTGTGTGTGTGTGTGTGTATATACTTGTCCATAAATCCAACTGCGGTTAACCACAGAGTTGAAGGTGCCCTGATGGATCACACCGTAGTCGTTCAGGACGTACTCCCTCCGCTCGGCCTCGTTACCCAGATACACAGTGTCCTCTGCATAGAGAGACAGTATTAAATACTCAATACTGTCTGAAAACTTCTCATTAAAAAGAAAATGATGCAGACTTTATGTAACTTTTACTATTTTCCTTTTGACAGCATGCCACTAAACCTCTTTACTTAAACTCATTAAAACCACTTTAAAATGAAAGAAACTCCATTAACACAAGTTCTTCAAACCAATGAAACCTATTAACAATTAAACAAATTAAACTTATTCAATTCAATGACACTATGGACTAAAACTTCTGATATTACTCATCTCTTTAAATCTACCTTTAACCTGTGAAGTTAGTCATGTATGTTTTGTGTTGTTGCTAACTGTTAAGTCATCTATCTTGTTTCTATTGTCAATGCTTCTATTGTTTCTGTTTTTACCAAGTAAAGTGTCCTTTGAGCACCTTTTAAAGCGCTATACAAATACAATATGTTATTATTATTATGATATAAAGATGTGGAATCCATCTATCCATCCATCCATCTATCCATCCATCCATCTATCCATCCATCCATCCATCCACCCATCCATCTATCCATCCATCCATCTATCCATCCATCCACCCATCCATCTATCCATCCACCCATCCATCTATCCATCCACCCATCTATCTATCCATCCACCCATCCATCTATCCATCCATCCATCCATCTATCCATCCATCCATCCATCCACCCATCCATCTATCCATCCACCCATCCAAAGATGTGGATGTGACAGGATCCTCCACTAGGAGGCGCTGCAGGAGTTCTTACGAGGACACCAGGCGTTGAACAGCAGGTACAGGTCCGTGTCGGGGTTCCTCCTGGTTCTCTGCATGCCGCGACCCGCCACGATGGCAACGTACGTACGGAACCGACCCACGATGGCCGTGGCCGTCGGCATGATGCCCAGCCTCACAGACGTACCCCGTCGCTCCAAAATCTGACCCGACCACGGACCTCCTCTACGGGGGCCGAAGGTAACCGCCACCAGGGAGCCCTTACTGGCTGTGGGGTTAGAACCTGGGGGGGGGGGGGAGGAAGAGGAGGAGGAGGGTTAGTGAAGGTGAGAGGATAGGAGGCAAGAAGAGGAGAGGAGACGAGAGGAGAGTAGATGAGAGGAGGAGGAGGATTAGTGATGAAGAGAGGAGAGGAGGCAAGAAGTGGAGAGGAGATGAGTAGAAGGAGGAGACAAGATTGAAAACACGGAGATGAAAAGAAAGAGGAGAGGAGACAAGAAGAGGAAATACCCGGCATGTTGTATACTACTAAGCCTGACTATGAGCTACTACAGGAACATTTTATTTTATGAACAAAATGAAGTTCTGAAATGTAACGGTTATAATGGATGTTTCTTCAATTTGAAATATTTCGTATTTGAGATCATTGGATTGAGCTGTAAACAGACTGTCAGACAGCAGCTGTGTGTGTGTCTGTGTGTCTGTGTGTGTGTGTGTGTGTGTGTGTGTGTGTGTGTGTGTGTGTGTGT
>NW_022286171.1:0-264 GCF_004355925.1 Anarrhichthys ocellatus | reverse complement strand
TGTGTGTGTGTGTGTGTGTGTGTGTGTGTGTGTGTGTGTGTGTGTGTATGTGTGTGTGTGTGTGTGTGTGTGTATGTGTGTGTGTGTGTGTGTGTGTCAGACTGATGCGGTATCCTGACGGACCAGTTCTGTGATACAGTAGATACAGTTTCCATGATAATGGCTCGCCTGTTGATGTCGGGGGGGGGGGGGGGGGGGGGTTAAAAACACATAAAAAGTGTTTCAAATACCTGAAATACAAGAACAACCACAAAAACATGAGTC
>NW_022286170.1:0-3035 GCF_004355925.1 Anarrhichthys ocellatus | reverse complement strand
CACACACAGACACACACAGACACACGCACACACAGACACACACACACACACACACACACACAGTCTTTATTTAAACTGAATTAAAAATGATCTGTCGAGGAAAAAACAAACAAACTTTGATTCTAAATTGTGTTCCGTATCAAAACCTAAATTAGCCGCAGGGCATCATGGGAAAAAAGAGGTGGTTGAGCTGAGCTGAAATGACAGGCTTGATGCAGTTGGAGCGGTAATCAGAGCGGAGTCAGTCTGGAGTCTGAAACCACGGACAGACAGTAAACACATCAACACTCCTTATAAGGAAACGACTCAGTTTGTTTGGTTTCTTTTGTTGTCGTTGTTGTTTGTTTACTGTTTTTTTCCTTGTTTTGTGAATATTTGAACACGTTGTTCAGGACAAAATCAAATCTTAATTGAAAAAAGAAAAAGGTATTTCTACATATTTCTACATGTTTATATTGTGATTATATTGTGTTTCATTCTGTCCTGATGAACAGCAGATTAAATGAACGGTGAGTCACATAATGAGAACCTTCTTACTGTAACAATCCGTGACTGATGTTTGTCTCTAAATGAAGTCCACATGTCCTTCAGAGAGCAGACTGTCTCTGGGGGTCGGGACTGCCCGGAAACCTAAACCAGGTCCAGCTCCCACGATCAGACCTGTGAGGTCTCAGAGCTGCTCTGAACGGCAGGAATCTGAGACACTGATGTAGATCAGTCTGTTTGAGTCCTCATGACAAAACATGTTTACGTTCCTGCAAACCACGGATACATTCAGTGCTGATGTTTCTGAACCAAAATCATGTTTCATAAATATGTTTCATATCAGCCTCATATCCCACAGAAACGCACAATGACACCTGGTTAACGTTGTGAAACGAACAAAACTACTTGGTTCAGGAAAGATCATGGTTTGAGTTAAAATATTAACGCGACAACGTAAAGTAACAACGTAAAGTAACAACACAATAAAATGCAACAACGTAACGCAACAACACAATATAATGCAACAACGTAACGCAACAACGTAACGCAACAACAAGAAACAACGTAAAGTAACAACACAATAAAATGCAACAACGTAACGCAACAACACAATATAATGCAACAACGTAACGCAACAACGTAACGCAACAACGTAACGCAACAACACAATAAAATGCAACAACGTAACGCAACAACACAATATAATGCAACAACGTAACGCAACAACGTTTATATAGTTTCACACAGGACACTAACATCGGTCTGCTGGGTGAAGTCCTGTGTTTGTTCGACCAACCAGCTCTTCTGACTGAATGTAAAAATGTCAACGTTTAACCTATTCGTGGTTTGCAAAAACGCACAATAACAAAAACAATTCCAGACAGCTGAGCTGAAATATAATGAAGAGAAACAAAACCAGCAAACCTGCATCCAAAATATGATATTCATCATAAAATCATGTTTTAGGATCCCTTCAAGGTAAACACTGTATTAGCTCACACTGCCAATAGTGGTCCGCCGGCAGAAGACATGCTAACACGTTAGCTTTAGTGCTAAGCTAGCTCACATTCCAGGTCGTAGCTGCCTGTTGAGAGTCACAGTTAGCCAGACGGTGTATCTCTGTACACTAAGAGTTACTAGAGTTACTTATTGATGTTGGAATGATGTATTTTATTTCACTTATTAATCAGGAAACCAAATCAGCCAAAAATACGAGATAAAATAGTAAAAGCTACCTCTCAGGTTTGTACAAAAATTGGGTTTTTCATTTTAAGAAAAAGCAGAGATATTCTCCAACTGGTGACCTTCCACTTTGCTCACTGAGCTCTCTGATTGGTCGGTTTTCCTCGTACTTTCCCGTCTAATGTGGACCAAAGATTCTTCCCACAGTAACGTGAGCTGAGTTCACTCAGAGTGTCAACAGAGGACACGTGTTCAAGTCTTACAGCATCCGTCCGTCAAAACACGAAGCCAAAATAAACCAGAGACATTTCTATCCTCCTCTGGTTTCAGCCCCGAAAATAGCTCCGCTGTTTATCAAGAGGGGGCCCCTCAGGAGCCGAGCATGATGGGAACTTCAGCCCATTTTAAAGACGCCTTTTCTTTTTTATAGCTGGAGCAGAAACAGCTGGAAGGAAACCGTTTAACTGCAAGATTTAAAACCAGCAGCTCTTTAGAGTGACCAATCAGCTGGCAGCATTTAGAGCATGACATCACTCTCAAAACTCCTGAAGTCTTTTTAAAAAAAGAACAATGTTTGAGTCCTAACATTGTTCAGAACATCTGCCATTTTTGAAAGTTTTGAAAGATGCATCAACGTGACAACGTATCAACGCCACGCCCCAACGCCACGCGCCAACGCCACGCGCCAACGCCACGCCCCAACGCCACGCCCCAACGCCACGCGCCAACGCCACGCCAGTCTCATCATATCTCCGTAGAAATGACTCAGTCATCAGGGTACGTACATGGCTCACTGGGTTAAGAGGGTTGTCTGGTAACCGCAGGGTCAACAGTTCCATGTGTCGTAGTGTCCCTGAGCAAGACACTGAACCCCAGGCTCCCCGGGCGCCTGTCATTGGCAGCCCACTGCTCCCTATGTACAGGGATGGGTCAAATGCAGAAGGCAAATTTCGTGTATGTGTATATGTATATGACAATAAAAATGGTTTCTGGTACGGGCGGACGAAACTAAATGTCACCACGGTTACATTTTTAATTCAACAACAAACTGGAGACACAAACAAACCTGAATAATTGAAGGACGGAGCTCATATTTAAAAGACCAAAACAAACCCAGAAAGTGACCACAGTGGTTGGCCGTGTTACTACCTGGGTCGTGGAGTGTCTGGCGTCCTTGCAGCGTCTCTTCAGTCCGTCCAGAGACCTCAGAGAGGACGGCAGCCCCCCCCCCCTCAGAGTCCTGCAGCGCCGCCTCAGCGTCTCCTCGTCTCTGCTGCACACCTGAGGACACAGCACACGTCCAACATGAGTCTATATATGTTATTATTTATCATCATGAGGACACAGCACACGTCCAACATGAGTCT
>NW_022286169.1:0-3035 GCF_004355925.1 Anarrhichthys ocellatus | reverse complement strand
ACCTGAGACACGTTGAACCTGAGACACGTTGAACCTGAGACACGTTGAACCTGAGACACGTTCAACTGAGACACGTTGAACCTGAGACACGTTCAACTGAGACACGTTGAACCTGAGACAAGTTGACCTGAGACAAGATGACCTGAGACAAGTTGAACCTGAGACACGTTGAACCTGAGACAAGTTGAACCTGAGACACGTTCAACTGAGACACGTTGAACCTGAGACAAGTTGACCTGAGACAAGTTGACCTGAGACAAGTTGACCTGAGACACGTTCACCTGAGACACGTTCACCTGAGACACGTTCTCCGGAAACACGTTGACCTGAGACACGTCCAACCTGAGACACGTTCACCTGAGACACACCTCCTTACTTCCTGTTTCTCTGTCTCTGCAGGTCACCTGGTCACCGTCAGCCACGTCTACACCAGTCAAGGTGAGATTTAAGGGGCCTCTCTGACATCCTCATCATGTGCAAAAATACTTTCTATATCATGTCAAATATAACTTTCATTATGTGAAATATAACTTTTCTATTTTATTCTCTATCAGGCTCTTCTGTTAGTTTCACTGCTTATGCAATTCATATTTGTACTCTTAATTTAATATTTTGTTCTAGTAATTAACTTTTTCTATTTTATTATTATCTTATCTGCTTCTCATAAAAAGCAGCCGAGGGGCTGAAAGTGTCTCTTAAAAGGTGTTCTCAACATTTCTCAACGTGATTCTCGACATTTATTTGGCTTTAACTCCTTAAAACAAGGACTTTTTTTTTAATCCTTAATTGTTTGTAAAAAAGCCTGAATCGCCTTAAATTATCTCATAATTCTTAAGAGAAATATGTGTTCCTGCTTTCCTCTCCTTTAGTTAGTTTTAACTGTCGGAGAGTTTAATTTTCAACTAAACATCATAATATTACTTTTTTTTTTGCAGGTAAAAATTTTAATTTGTGAAGTTTGTCAGATAAAAGAAGTCCAGTAGAAGCATAAAGTAGCACAAGAAGAAAGTACTCAAGTAAAGCACAAGTACCTGAGATGTGTACTTATATATATATATATATATATATATATATATACTGTATATATATGTGTATATATGTGTGTGTTTAGCTGCGGTGGCGTTGCAGATCTCGTGTTTCTCTGAAGCAGAGAGGATCTACATGTTGGCTAAAGACACGACCGTCAACAACAAGACGCTCACGTCACTCGTTATTCCAGAGATCGAGGTGACAATCAATTCATTTTTCAAATCATCTTTTATGTATTTAAACACTTTTATGTCTGAACATTTTTATTTATTTATTAGGGCCCGAGCTACCGACGTCGGGCCGCGAAGGCCCTATTGATATTGTACCCGTTTGGGTAAACGTACGCATGGTTGGAAGACTTGCCATGCATGAAAATTCACCAAATTTTGGGGACTTGTTAGGCCTGGTGAATATAGCCATCTGAAAAACAATGCATCTTTCTGTGTTAAGAAATGGCTCTCTAGCGCCCCCTACAAGTCGGACCGGCGACGCCCCTCGGCCAGTATGTCCGATTGACTTGAAATTTGACACACATGTCCACTTGAGCTAGAGCTACAAAAAAGCCAATCAGACCCCTAAGCTCCGCCTACTTAGATTTTCCGCCATATTGAATTTAATGTAAAACACATTTCTGTGAACTCCTCCTACATGCTTAGTCCCATTACTACCAAATTTGCTGTGGATCATTACTGGATCTACGTCATCAAAAGTTATCAAAAGCTTTTTGATATCTCTTTTCCTTTACAAGATATGTACCAATAAACTTCTTAGGGGCGTGGCTTAATATCAATACATATAACTTCTCAACCGTTTGTCCTAAAATTACCAGATTTTCAGCATATGTGCACATTGCATCCTCTAACATACCCTGAGATTTATTTTGCATTCAACCACTAGGGGGCGCTACAGTAAACCCTCGAAGTTGTGCTTTTTGTCACTTTTTGCAGATTTCAGCCTTCGCACTTTAACAAACTCCTCCTAGAGATTTTAAGCGATCAACTTCTACTTTGGTCAGGATGCTCTTAAGACCTTTGTGATTAAAAGTTATCAAAATCGAGAGTTTTCATCAAAGAACCTTGACGTGGCGTGGCGGCCATTTTGCCTCATTGTTTATGAAAAAATAAGTTGTTATAACTCCAAGGTACATTATCCAATTCGCACAAAACTTCTTATACATGATGCTACTTCAAGCCTAAACATACTTCAATTGAAAATATTTCAATAACTCATAGCGCCGCCTACTGGCTAAAGGAAATGTCATATTTTATACTTTTATTTGTTCCTCCTAGCCAGGTGACCTGATGAGTCTCAAATTTGGTAAGGATAGCCTTAAGACATTGATGATAAATCGCCATGAATATTGTGAGTTTTCGTTCCACGCTGTTGCCGTGGCGATGCATAGTTTGCCATGAAAAAGGAAGCTGATGGTTTAGTGGGTTGGGATGCTCAAAAACTCATGGAACTTTGTACATGTGTCACAGGTCATTGGAAGAAATAGTTTATATGACTTTCTTTATTGGCTGTTTTAAATTGCCTCTATAGCGCCCCCTACAATATTTCAAAAGAGCAGCCCCAGCGCTACGTTTTGGCTACATGTATGAAACTTGGTAGGCACATGTATCCTATGGAGACTTAAAAATAAGTCGATTGGGTCCATGCTCTAAACCCTACCGGAAGTCTGCCATTTTCAATTTTGTATGAATTTATTTCGACGATGCAGCCCTCGCGGTACGTTTCACTATCTATATATACAATTTGGATGTATAACATTTGGTAAACAGATGTATCACATGTAGACTGACAAAAAAGCCCCCGGAGCTCTAAGCTCTAAACCCAACCGGAAGTCAGCCATTTTGAATTTAGTGAAACAAAACGCATTTTTGCGAACTCCTACACGCTGGCTCCAATTTCTACGAAATTTGCTGTGGATCATAAGTGGATCTAGATCATCAAAAGTTTTCAAAATATTTTTGATATCTCTTTGCGTTTACAAGATATGGACCAAT
>NW_022286168.1:0-3036 GCF_004355925.1 Anarrhichthys ocellatus | reverse complement strand
GCAGCAGCTCCTGTGTCCTGAGAGGTAGAATCAGTGTTTGAGTGAATGGAGTCTGGTGTGTTTGTAGAGATCATAGATCGATATAACTCCAGTTCCCTGTAGGGCTGCCCCCCCCGGACTAATTTATTTAGTCGACTTATCAAGATTTCTTTACTTGATTAGTTTTATGTTTTTTCTTATTTACAAGAAACCTTTCATTCTTTTCGCTGTCTAAAATCCGTCTGTTTCTATAAACTCATCTGCTGCAGTAAACCACTGACTGTGGAGGAGAAGTATTATCATGTCTTCTTCTTGTTGTCATGAGCATCATGTTTTCTTGTGCCACCCGTCATGTGCCTCTGTATTACAGATGCAGGTCCCTGAGGGAAGGCCTCCCGTCATCAAGAAATGTCTTTTCCCTCTGTTTAGCCCAAAGAGTAACATAAAGCATAGCTCCTCTGTGAGAGTCCTCCCTGTAGTCTCCTCTCCCATGGTACATGCTCGCCTCCTCACCCCGCCTGCCATCGCATGCATTAACCACAAATAATCTCCTCCATTGATTCATTTTTACGCTTGTTTTATAAGAATCAGGGGAGAAATTCATCCACTCATAATGAGTTGTAAACACGAACCAGTCAGATCCATCTGTGCAGGTAATATCCGTCAATAAAGTGCTGGTTTTAAATGTTCACGTTCTTGATATTTGATCAGTTTTAATGATGATTCACCGTGACATGAATGGATCTGGCTGGTTGTGTGTTTTTGGGGTTTAATTGAGATTTCAGACGGCTTGTTATGAGCTGAGGATGAAGCGCTGTGGCTCATGAGATGTTAGGAGTCTGTGTGCCTGGTTGCTCTCAGCTTCTACTTCTCTTAACAAACAACAGGAGCGTTTGATCGACGTCTCCTCCCCCTCAAAGTGCATCTTAACCTCTGATTTCTATTGATGATACAGCAAAGATCATACAGTTGAACCGGCTTCAGCATGAAACAGGTGTTCGAGGCTCCTTCTTCACCTCATTGTCTATTTATATACGAGGCAGTCTGTTGGGATGCTGAGAGGGGGGTTAACGCTGATGACGGAGCACAAATAAAATGCAATCTGGACCAGGAGGAAGCAGGCAGTCAGACTCAGAGTGGGTGGGTACAGAGTAGATGCACATACAGAGGATGTGATGTGATGTAGAAAATGTCTGCAACCATCCAATCGTAATCAAGAAGAGCTTTCGGTGCTTTTGGCTTTCTGGCACCAGATGCATGTTATTGTTTTTGTTTTTTTCATTTTTATTTGAATGACTTCACTGCACCAAACCAGGCTCATAAATCAACACATGTAAAGGATAACAAGACACACACACACAAATGATATCTTCTGAAGCACATTTTTACGATGCTGTATTTGTGCCATTGTAGGTTAAAAACAATGTAGGAAGAGCAGGTCCAATTCTGAGAAAACAATCTGAATTTCTGAGATAAAAATCGTGATTTACGAGAAAAAAACTACGGTATACCTTGAGATTAAAGTGATAAATTAACGAGAAGCCCCACACTCACAAATTCATGAGCCAAAATCCTGTGATCAGTTTGTTGTTTTCTTCTGGATAGACCGAGCTCACCGCTATGTCTCTTTAAATTGTGGATGTTGATGATAATATGATGATTCTGGGCTAAAATCACGAGTATGTTCTTATTGATTAATCTGATTGCAAAGTATCATTTGATTTGGTCATCCACTGCAGGAATAATACACGACAAGCGTCCTGTGGTATGAGGAGGTTATTCCAACACTGCAAAGTGAAGTGATGTGGTTCCTTGTAAAAAACAACAAAAAACACACAAAACAAATTCTTGCAAATTTGAGATTGTTTTTCTCATAATATTATTCCCCTCCTCCGGTTCCGTCGTTTTTTGATTTTTAACCTATAGAGTTTCCTTTCCTTATTGCTGAATCCGATTGCAAAGTAAGAAAAACAAAATACGAAAAATACGAAATTTATGGTAAATTTTGTAGTTGTTGTCGCATATTTGTGCCCATAATCGAAGAGAATTGCGTAGCTTTTTTAGAAAATTTATGGCTTTAATCTTGGTTATTTCTTTATATATTCTCCCCTTCCCCCGCTTCATAATCATAGATTTTTAACATAATATGTCGCCGTACATTTTTGAGGTTTCCATAGAAATCTGTATAAAACATTCTGCGTGTCTCTTGTTGTCCTTTTCATTGTTTGGACCCCCATGCTCGTATTTAATGAGATTAAACTCAATGCCTTTGTGGAAGGTTCCCAGTGAGGCTGTGGACACGATCATCCAGAAGTCCTCCAGGTCCTCCGGTCACCAGAGCAGCCGCCACAGGACCCGGGACAAGAGCAGAGACCGGGACCAAGACCGGGACAAGGACTGGCCTCCTGAGAAACTGTCCGATTCACACACACCTGTAAGTCCCAAAGAGAGAAATGAAAGTATTGTCTTCATGCATGTTGTTTTTGATGTTCAACATGTTTTGGTCATCCCTCCCCCTTTCAGAGTCAGCCACTGAAGTCTCTGCGCAAACTCTTGCACCTTTCGTCCTCGTCCTCCAACCAGACGTCGCAGTCCGACATGCGCTACCAGCCGCTGCCTAACCCGGCCTCCGCTCAGGGCGGCTTCCCAGAGGGCCGGGGTCACTCGGGGGTCAGCACGCCCCAGCTGAAGAGCCGACAGGCGGCCTACCCGCTGCCCGGGCAGCTGGAGTCCGGCTGGCACTCGTCGGCCCTGGGCCGCCCCGAGGGAAACCCCTACCCGGAGCAGATGGGCATCAAGGGGGGCCAGAACGGGCACGGCTTCGGACGCCCCTCCAGGTCTCGTATGCCAAACCTCAACGACCTGAAAGAGACGGCTCTGTGATCTCCTGCAACGCCCCGCGGCTCGGCTCAAACTCCTCCGTGTTTCCCCTCCGTTGCTCCTACACGTCCATTGCGTAACAGTACACCTGCTGACTACACACACACACACAGACACACACACACACACAGACACACACACACACACACATGAACACACATGAACACACACACACAC
>NW_022286167.1:0-3037 GCF_004355925.1 Anarrhichthys ocellatus | reverse complement strand
GAGAGAGAGAGAGAGGGAGAGGGGGAGAGAGAGAGACAGAGAGACAGATACAGAGGGAGAGAGAGAGTAAAGCAGTAAACTGAATCTAACAGCTGCCAACTAAAGTGTCTTTGAGCGACGGTGGGGAGATACGACAGGAATGGAGTTAGCAGGGAAATACTCAGCGTGCCATTACAGATGAGATAAGACGGGAAACACAGTCTTCCTTCAAACCATCTGTAGGGATTTACTTTGCTCTCCCATGTGTTCTCTCTCTCTCTCTCTCTCTCTCTCTCTCTCTCTCTGCGATGAAGTACGCTGCTGATATGATGCAGAGGTTAAGAGTGCAGCTTTCCTCTCCTGCCCACGGACGCCGGTACGCTGCTCGTGTAACCGATAGAACCCACTGACCACCAATCAAACACAACTACTGACGGAGCTGAAGATAAACTCCGACCAGTGAGACATACACACAACACAACACCATGTCAAGTCACGATGGATGTTTCTCTATCAATCTGCAGTGAATATCTGCTCACTTTTAGCAGCCAATGTGACCAGTGACTCCTGTGTTCTGCCACGTAAAAGTCAATGAAGTCTTGTGACTTTGACGTATACGTCTCTACCTCACTCCTCCTCGGTCCAGATGTGGTCACTTCTGTTCATCGGATGGAAAAAAACGTATTTTGTTTTGACAATTCACTCCTAATACTGCATCTTTTTCCTCATTGATCTCTTTTGTGTTTCACTCTTTCCTCTATTGTTACACATCTGTTCTCTATTGTTACACATCTGTTCTCTATTGTTACACATCTGTTCTCTATTGTTACACATCTGTTCTCTTCTTTACATGTCTATGTATCTCATCTGTCTGTGTAGAGAGGTCAATTAGTCCTTCTGGCAGTTTGAGAACGCTCTCTCCTCTGCATTTAAAAAAAAATAGTTTGTCATCATCATCATCATCATCATCATCATCATCATCATCATCATGTGGCTGAGACGTAACAAAGTGACACGTTAATATTCACGATCTTAACGAGAGGAACAAAGTGTGGTGTCTGTGGGGACAAGCGTCGCTTTCAGCTTCCTGAATTGAGACGATAATTTCAGTTCACAGAAGAAAAGGAACACAAACATGCTCTTTTACACGCGCGCACGCACACACACACACACACACGCACGCACACACACACACACACACACACACACACACACACACACACACTAACACATGCCAGTCAACAGCTCCCACCGTGACACAGTGCAGATCGCAGTCACTGGGAGTGTTAATGACTAATGACCTTCCTCTGGGTCCGTCTCCCTGTTTTACAGCTTATAACTAATGTCCCAACTCAATAATACACATTCAAACACTTGTTTCTTAAAAATAAAAAATCATTCCATCATGTATGTAATCCAAACTAAACACCGAACTGCATGTCATTAAATGTAATATAATATTCATGGTGAAGTAAAAAAATCGTATTTTTGAGAGGTAAACAATCACGTTTTCAATTCTTTCTGTTACGAATTTTCAGTTTTGTTTATTAGTTTATTACCAGTTTTAAATCTGAATATTGAAAACACAAACTAACAGATATTGTTTGTCATATAAAGCTTTAATAAGTACGAGAACGTGAGTCCAGTGAGAGACTCTTCTGGTCGGTTAAGATATCAGAGAAAAGTTCCACGTCTGTGTTTGTTGTTCAGACAGGAAGCTATAAATAACACACCTGACTTCTGCACATCGCCACACACACACACACACACACACACACACACACACAGGTTTAACCATCTCTCCACAGGAGCCAGTGTGTTATTTCAGCGCCCGCAGGCCCAGTGGGCGATGCCAAGCTGACAATAATACGTATCGGCAGCAACCAGCATGAAGGCAGAGCAGCGATACATGACGTCAGCAGCACGGGGCCGTCTGCACGTCTGGGCCGAATGCTAAGAGCGTACGACACACGGCGTTAGGAATCAAACGTGTGGCGTCCGTACGCTTAAATAAACTCATTTATCTCAAGATATTGCTGGTCGTGGGACTTTGCAGCCTGTATTTGCTTCCAAACATGTTATTTGGCTCTGGGTTGGTTTTTCCAAGTAGAAGGAGGTCATTGAAGTGTTACACGTGGTGCTTATTAATCCAACTGTTTAAAACAAAGCTCACTGAGAGTGACACAACCTCAATCAATACCACAGAGAACTCTTGATATCGCCATTGAATCTTTGATTGCTTCCTTTAAACAAATGGGCTAAGTATTAGACTTCTAGGTGACGTCACACCACGGAGGTAAAGAGGCCGAGGAGGAAATGTTGAGCCAAGAAGAAAGGTGGATGAGAGGGTGAACTGAAACTGTTGTTGCAGTAGCTGCAGGCACTGAGGGGTCGTGAAGGACCATCTATTTGTTTTGGCCCTTTGGCAGAACAGAAGAAGGTCTGAGAGAGGATTATGATCTGATCCTCTTAGTTTATTTGACTTGTTCCACCTTCTGCTATTGAAAGAAAACTGTAAGCTTTCCCTTCATTAACAGTTGAAGGACAGTGTTACTTTAGTGACCTTATAATACTGTTAAACAAGCGAGATAACCCTCCAATTTAAAATACATCTTTTTTATACATCTCTCAGGCTCACACCTACATACTGTCATACCAGTGAGATTCAGCAAATTAAGCAGAGAACCGTGCTCTGTACTCTGTTCTCTGTTCCACGGGCCTCTGACATGTTACTCAGCCGTCTCATTTGCTGTAAGACGTAAGAAGTGTAACAGGACGCTTAACGGGGGAAAGGGCGACCATTAAAATGAATCGCAGCTCCGGCCAAGGAACAAATAGTCTCTTCAGTGAAATGGGATCTGCCGACGCTGTGTGATCAAATAAAGGATGAAAGAGAGAACACACAGATAAACCAGCTCAGAAGTGTCTGGTGAAGAGGTTCAAATGAGGCTTTTTATGAGCAGAAAACAACGGTGATAAAAGAAGCAGAAGGTGATAAACAGTGGGAGGAAGGAAAGAGGGACAGGACGGGAGTATAATAATAATAATAATAATAATA
>NW_022286166.1:0-3038 GCF_004355925.1 Anarrhichthys ocellatus | reverse complement strand
AGGAAGACAAACTGTTTCCTGCTTTGTCTCAGGTGAGTCAGGTGAGGTGCGTCTCAGTCCAAAGTAGTGATTTATTGCTGGATATGTGGACTGATAGAGTGCAGCAGGCTGTTGTAATTATTAACAAGTGCAGCCTCACAGAGCTGCTAGCATGACTGTAGACTTGTTTATGTCTGACAATATTTGAGATGAACACACGTGAAAAGTTCTGCTTGTGAACGTTTCACTCTGAGCTCTCAGATCACACGAGAGACTCACCTAAGACCTCGTTCTTCAGCTGTCTGTGATTCAGCTACCTGATGAAAACGCTCCCTTATCTTTTCATTGAGTCATAAACTTTTACTCCGATGAACCTCAACCCTTATGATTCACTTCCTGTTACTGGTCTACCGCCTCGCTACCTTCTCTCTACTCTTTCAATGTTATCAAAACCTCCCTTGTTCTCCATCTCTTATCTCACACATTTGATTTTTTAAGCATTTTAACTTTAGTGAGTAAAATCCCCGACTGACTGAAGATGTACTTTTGAATGTGACTCTGTGGTGTTTTAGTCTCGTGACCTTTGGGGCTTCCTCATGGTCACGGGGAGATGAAGCTGGATTTAACTCCTCTGTTTCTCATCGTTCTGGTATCATGGGACCTTTCTAAATGTCATTGAAGATATTACATATTATATATATATGAGTGTGTGAGTGTGTGTGTGTGTGTGTGTGTGTGTGTGTGTGTGTGCATACAGGCCCAAACCCACACATTTCCACTTTGCCTTTATGTCTTTCCCCGTCAGGGTTGAGTGATACTTCACTTTATGGCATTCTCTATTCATACATTTGCCTTCAGATGGTGGTCGCTGCTTTTATTTTGCTGCGTTTTATACAATATACTCCCCCCCAAAAAATAGCACACACACACAGAAAACAGCTTGATTACTTTGCTCAACCAGTGAACAGAAGTGTTACGTTCTATTTATGGTCTGTTTGACTCTAAATGGACCATAATTTACTAAATGAACATCATGCTGTATTGAAGAAGACTTGAAACTAGAGATTGAGACCATAAACTCATGTTTACAATGTTTACTGAGGTAATAAATCAAGAGAGAAGTAGAGTCATTTTCTCATAGACTTCTATACAACCAGAGGAGTCGCCCCCTGGTGGACACTAGAGAGAATGCAGCTTTAACACATGAAGCATTGACTTCTCTTTAAAGAACCGGATGTTGGGGATTCGACCCCTGAGTTGCTGATTTAAAGATGATTATTGACCACTACAGGGTTCCGGTCAGAGAACACGCAGACATCTGTTTGATCCATACGTTTCTGTATTCAGTCTTATAGTTTGTTGACAGATTTACAGATGATGAATGAGTTTGAACAATAGATGACCGATGAATGATCGAATTTATCGTCAACGACTCAATCTGATACGACCGTTGGTTCTACGCAAGATCTACCGTTAGCGCAACCGGAAGCAGAAACAGTCCGCAACGTCCAATACAATTTCAGAATAAAAGCTCCGTAACTTTATTGTCTTTGTCTGTGAAGAATTCACAACAGCCGCCCCCACATTTTAGCAGCAAATGTGTAATAACAGGAATTCTTCATGCATCATTAGCATCATCCCTGAGCTCAGGGAGCTGGATCAGACGAGCAACTGGTCTTGTGTAGACTTTACCGTTCACCAGGACCTCTGCGGTCCTGATACATCCGTCTTGACTAGGGACTGTCTTACATACTTTCCCAATGGGCCACTGAGCCCTGGGAAGCGATGGATCAACGATCAGAACGACTGAGTCCACAGCGATGTTATCAGCGGCCTTCTGCCACTTCTGCCGTGTCTGAAGAGTGGGCAAATCGTTCCGGGTGAACCGAATCCAAAACTGGTCCACAAGCGTCCGACAGTGGCGCCATCTCCGCCTTCCCATGCCTGCGGGGGCATAGACCACTTGAGGCAACGATGCATCCTGCCGCCCCATGAGGAGGATGTTAGGAATAATGGGGTCAGGGTCAGCGACATCAGCTGACACATACCCTAGTGGTTTTGAGTTTAGGATGCCTTCGACATCCACTAAAGTTGTGTAGAGGATGTCTTCAGAGACTGATTGGCTCCCAACTGCGACTTGAAGGCCGGCCTTTATGGGACGAACCTCTCTCTCCCATACTCCTCCGAAGTGAGGAGCGCTCGGCGGATTGAACTTGAAGTCGATCTGGTATTCCATCAGTTGTTCCTTCAGCTGTGGTTCCATAGCTGCAAAAGTCTCACAGAGTTCCCGCTCAGCGCCACGGAAGGTGGTACCGCAGTCTGATAGTATCTCCTTCGGTCTGCCTCGCCTCGTGATGAACCGACGAAGAGCAAGGAGGAAGGCATCTACATCCAGAGAGTTGAGGAGTTCAATGTGGATGGCGCGGGTCGTGAGACACTTAAAGATGGCACCCCAGCGCTTTTCGGTCCTCCTGCCTATCTTGACCAGGTAAGGGCCAAAACAGTCGACACCTGTTGAATAGAAAGGTGGACAGAGAAGCCGGAGGCGCTGTGGTGGCAAGTCTGCCATCTGTGGGACCTTGGGCTGAGCTCGCCAGCGTTGGCAGGATGGACACTTGAGCTGGTGGTGTCTGACAGCTTGTCGTCCTCGCAAGATCCAATACTGCCTTCGCAGTTCTGCATAAACCCGCTCCGTACCTGGATGAAGCAGACGTTCGTCCATGTGTTTGATGAGGAGCTTTGTTGCTGGGTGCTTTGGATCGAGCACAATCGGATGGATCTCTCCTAGGTCTGTGTTCTGCAGCCTTCGCAGCCTCCCTCCTACTCGGACCAAGCAGGTTGAGGGGTCCCATTCTGGGGCGAGGCTAACCAAGCGGCTGTGGTTTGGCACCGGTTTCTGTGCTTTGAGAGCAGTGACCTCTTCTGGGAAGCTATGGGCTTGACACTTCCTCAGCAGAAGGATCTCCGCATCCTGGGGGTTAGTAGTTTGGTGGTATTTCGGACCCTCGGCCTCCCCTTGAGCACCCTGGCTTGCTTGACGAGTGGCCTCTACCAACTCC
>NW_022286165.1:0-3038 GCF_004355925.1 Anarrhichthys ocellatus | reverse complement strand
AGGACACCAGCGAAGAAGACGGGTCCTCCTAAGAAGAGAGCGAAGGACGTTTCAGACGAGTCGGACGCCGACCGTGAAGCTGACGAGAAGGTGAAACTAAAGATGATGGTTTTAAAAAGGTCACGTGACATGTTTTCATTGAATGACTTCATTACATTCTGTATTTGCTGCAGCTTCTTCTTGCTGCTACAACTGAGTTTTCCTCTAGTCCTTTAAAGTCACTGTGATGAACTTCTAACTGGTCCTGAACCTGTCTCAGTGTAGTCCTGATCCTGTATATCACTGGTCGCCAACCCGTCGATCGTGATCGACTGGTCGATCTCGGAGACTTTCCCCATCGCTCTGCAAAATAAAATAAAAATAATTTCAGAAACGCATTGGGCCTCATTCTCGAACATTTTCTGAAGTGTCTTCTGAAATGTTTTCTTACGGACTTCGGAAGACCAATGTCAGAAAAGATCTCCGCCTGATTCATCAATGCCTGAAAATGGGTTCTTACACACCTGGATTTGCATACAGAAACGCCCCGCCAGCTCCTTATACGGGCATGCAACTGAAGAGACGTGTGCACAATCGACAGACTCCACAGGCAACGCGAAAGCAACTTCAGACTGATTAAAATCATGTCAAAGCGGAAAGCGAGCACCGGTTTGCAGTGTTCGTGTTGTGCTTTTGTTTATTTTATGATATCACGATGCCTCGTAGAATCATGACTTTAATCCAAATGTGTTAATATTCTCGTATTTATTATTAGGGCCCGAGCAACCGACAACGTCGGGCCTGCGAAGGCCCTATTGAAACTGTAAGGGGTGTTATTATTAGGGCCCGAGCAACCGACAAC
Organism: Anarrhichthys ocellatus; assembly: GCF_004355925.1. Classification (NCBI taxonomy): domain Eukaryota; kingdom Metazoa; phylum Chordata; class Actinopteri; order Perciformes; family Anarhichadidae; genus Anarrhichthys; species Anarrhichthys ocellatus. The sequence continues at coordinate 2,197 of NW_022286165.1, read as the reverse complement.
GTCGGGCCTGCGAAGGCCCTATTGAAACTGTTAGAATTATTATTATTATTCAGATTTATATTTTTGTGGGAATGGAGTTTGTAGGGGTACTTGCCATGCATGAAAACTCACCAATTTTGCACAGGTGTGAGGTCTGCTGGAGAAACTCTGCTGCCAAAATTTGCATATTTGTGTGTAAAAAAAAAAGGCTCTCTAGCACCCCCTACAAGTCGGACCAGCGACGCCCCTCGGCCAGTATGTCCGATTGACTTGAAATTCGACACACGTGTCCGACTCCGCTAGATCTACAAAAAAGCCTCTCAGACCCCAAAGCTCCGCCTACTTAGATTTTCCGCCATATTGAATTTAGTGAAAAACACATTCTTGCAAACTCCTCCTACGTCCTGGCTCCGATTGCTACCAAATTTGCTGTGGATCATTATTGGATCTAGATCATCAAAAGGTATCAATAGCTTTTTCATAGCTCTTAGCGTTTACAAGATCCATCCATCCATCCATTTTCCTCCGCTTATCCGGGGTCGGGTCGCGGTGGCAACAGGCCAAGCAGGCTGACCCAGACTTCCCTCTTACCAGCAACATGTTCCAGCTCATTCTGGGGGATCCCGAGGCGTTCCCAGGCCAGCTGGGAGATGTAATCAATCCAGCGTGTTCTCGGTCTTCCCCGGGGTCTCTTCCCAGTTGGACGTGCCTGGAAAACCTCCAGTGGGAGGCGTCCAGGAGGCATCCTAATTAGATGCCCGAACCACCTCAGCTGACTCCTTTCGACGCGAAGGAGTAGCGGCTCGACTCCAAGCTCCCTCCTGATGATCGAGCTCCTTACCCTATCTCTAAGGCTGAGCCCGGCCACCCTACGGAGGAAGCTCATTTCGGCTGCTTGTAACCGCGACCTTGTCCTTTCGGTCACGACCCAGAGTTCGTGACCATAGGTGAGGGTAGGAACGTAGACCGAGTGGTAAATTGAGAGCTTTGCCTTCCGGCTCAGCTCCCTCTTCACCCAGACGGTCCGGTGCAGCACCTGCTTTACTGCTGCAGCCGCACCGATCCGTCTGTCGATCTCCCGCTCCATCTTACCCTCACTCGTGAACAAGACCCCAAGATACTTGAACTCCTTCGCTTGAGGTAGGCACTTCGTCCCCACCTGGAGGGAGCAATCCACCGGTTTCCGGCAGAGCACCATGGCCTCAGATTTGGAGGTGCTAACTCTCATCCCCGCCGCTTCACACTCGGCTGCAAACCGCCCCAGTGAATGCTGGAGGTCACGATCCGAGGAGGCTAACAGGACCACATCATCTGCAAACAGCAGAGAGGCGATCCCGAGACCCCCGAACCTGACGTTCTCCACCCCCAGGCTGCGCCTAGATATCCTGTCCATGAAAGTCACGAACAGGACCGGAGACAAAGGGCAGCCCTGGCGGAGGCCAACACCCACCGGGAACGTGTCTGACTTATTGCCGAGAATGCGGACACAGCTCCTACTGCAGTCGTACAGAGACCGGATCGCCTGTTGTAATGGGTCCGGCACCCCATACTCCCGCAGCACCCCCCACAAGAACCCCCGAGGGACCCGGTCGAAAGCCTTCTCCAAGTCCACAAAGCACATGTAGACTGGTTGGGCAAACTCCCAGAACCCCTCCAGTAGTCTTGCGAGGGTAAAGAGCTGGTCCACTGTTCCACGGCCGGGACGGAATCCGCATTGCTCCTCTTGTATCTGAGGTTCGACAAACGGTCGGAGCCTCCTTTCCAGCACCCTGGCATAAGCCTTCCCCGGGAGGCTGAGTAGTGTGATACCCCGGTAATTCGAGCACACTCTCCGGTCCCCCTTTTTGAAAATGGGAACCACCACCCCGGTCTGCCAGTCCATGGGCACTGATTACAAGATATGGACGTTTACAAGATATGGACCAATAAACTTCTTAGGGGCGTGGCTTAATATCAATACACAACTTCTCAACCGTTTGTCCTAAAATTCCGAAATTTGCAGCATATGTGCACATCGCATCCTGTAACATACCCTGGGAATTGTTTTGTATTCAACCACTAGGGGGCGCTACAGTAAACTCGCGAACTTGTGCTTTTTGTCAGTTTTTGCATTTTTCAGCCTTCGTTCTTTAACGAACTCCTGGAGAATTTATGCGATCAACTTCTACTTAGGTCAGGATGCTCTTTAGACCTTTGGGATTAACAGTTATGAAAATCG
>NW_022286164.1:0-3038 GCF_004355925.1 Anarrhichthys ocellatus | reverse complement strand
AAAAAAAAAGAAAAACTTCAATTGTGAACTCGAGGGGTGAGGCAGAGGACACGGTGTCTTGTACAACATATGCACTTAATATTAGGGCCATAAAACTTGCAAAATTAAAAGCTATTTTGGAAAATAGAGAAATATTTATGCGTCTGGCTCTGGATAGAGGTTGTTTTATCTTGGGGCAGCGAGGGCCCGTCGGGGCACAGGTAACGACTGTCAACAGGCGAGGAGGGGGCGGGGTGGGGGGGGGGGGTTGCATGCTCTCCTTGTCCAACCAGATGTCCACATGTGTGACTGGGTTTCCCCCTTTTCAGTCGGCCAGAGTGGCCGACGTCGGGGATTCAAGAGAGAGCGAGAGAAAGAAACGTCTGCTCTTAATTACGAAAAAAAAGAAACTCGGAGCTTTCGACTTTCGCTTACGTTTAGAGTCGAGTCACAGCTACGCAGGAGTAGCTACCGACACACAGAGCAGCCTACCTGATGATGGGGGGGGAAATGAAAGGTGAAAAAAAATACAAAAACAATGTCCACAAAGTCAGGTTGATTGAAAAGCTGCAAAAAGCAATTAGGGTTTTGAGAATGCGCAGACCTCTCGTCTTAGCAGCCAGCAAACATCGTAAATCGTGTGGCGGTCTCTGTTTACGTTGTGTTGACCTCTCTATGCCCTCAGCACCGTTGACATACATACACATGGAGGCTAGTTCACATAGACATGAACTGTGGAAATGAGGTTTTAAGATCTCCATGACTCGTCTGCATGATTTTATACCAATTAAAGTTTCCATTCAGGAAATTAAATTGATTTATTGCAATCTTCTATTCCTTGACTGTTTGTTCTTTATTCAGTGACGTCATATCTGTAACATACAGTTTGCACCGTGTTCTACTAGAGAGCTTTTGCTTGTGTTCAGCTAATCAGAGCCTCTCGTTCTATAAAGTGCCATCCTCCTCCTCTTCATCATCATTTAGTGATGATAACCAACATTTTCTCATCTCAACTGGCGCTCAGGTTTAGGCAGGAAAACCACTTAGTTAGGTTTAGGAAAAACATAGTTATGCCTCAAATAAATACATAGACTAAGTAAAACGTAAACAACGTAACATTATTACGAAAAACATGTCACAAAAGTAACTTTGGGACACGGACACCCGGTGTCAACAATTCTTACTCCAACAAAAATATGTTACCACAGAACTAAACTATCTGTTTGATATCTTGTGAAAAGTTATTCCCTATTTCTCCTGAAAAAAGTTCAGCAACATGTGTCAATTTTCACTTGTTAGTCTTTTCAAAATAAACTTCCGTCTTCACTTGGTTATGTTGGGGCAACAAAACTACTTGGTCAGGTTCAGGAGAAGGTTATGGTTCGGGTTAAAATAACTACGGAAGTGACGTTACATAAGTTCTAAAGTTATACGACATATAAGTCAACGTCGACTTCTGGTTTCACACAGGACACTAACGGAGATCTCCTGGGTGAAAGTCCATTATTTTTGGACCCAAGCATCCCCCCCGACCTCTTCCCAATTCAGCATGTTGTTGCTCTTTATACTTCCTGGTTTACGATTACATGGATTACATACAAATAGATTTTTTGGGCTATATACAAATACAAATTAGGAATAGTCTTGTAGGTATAGCTACAAAGAATGTATGAAAACAGCCAGACTAAATACAAAAAACTCTGACTTAGCTCATGAGATGAGAACAGTTCTTCAGGAGTGGAAACAAGTGAGAAACGCAGATTTCTGGTTTACATGAAAACCAGTTGAGTTTATTTAAATATGACCGCACATTTATACTTTGAATACAACTGATGCGCTGGTGAGGTACAGTTGACTGCAAAGTGTTTTAGGGTTAGTTAGCCAGTTAGTTAGCTAGTTAGAGTCCACACACATTTTGAGAAATCATTTCAAACAGCTTTATGAGCACATGATCAGTGACCGTATTGAAAACTTTTTCCAGCCTCAGAGCATTTGAAAGAGTTGGAGCCTCAAGTGAGCAGCCGTCATAAAGACAGATTCGTGTGAGAGACGGTCATTACCGAAATCCGCTCCAGACACAGAAAAGAAAATGTTTTCAACTGTAAAAAAAAAAAAAAGACAGCTGCAATAAGCAAAGTCAAGTTCAGATTAGGATTGTGGCAGCGACGGCACTATTTTACTACTTTCTCCTTAAATGGATCATCAGAACAGATGGAACTGTAGGAAATCAGGGTACAATGAAGTAGATACTGGATTTACAGCTAAGAGGCATTAAATATCACATTATGTGTATGAAAACTTTAAGAAAAATGGTTAATAAATTCCTCACGTGTAGATTGATACAGTATGTGTGTACAATATTGGACATCAAGTGTGTCCTGTCCTTGAACTTACTGAATGTTGCACCTTAACTGGAATGTTTGAGTAATATCCGGTGTGTGTGTGTGTACTCCCTCTTCAGCTTCACAAAGCAGCTCTGCTCTGCACCTAAAAAAGATCTTTAAATGTTCTCCTTTGATGTAAACCACTGAAGCCGCGGAGCAGAAGCACAAGTTACAGTCTATCTGGTCACTTAGTCAGAATGTGCAGGAGAATTTGCAGGCATGTCAGGCTGGTCTCATCCAACATTAGTAGCTATACCTACGAAAAGTAATGTGTCGTATTTCATTCCCCAAAGAAATGATTTTTTATCCATGTAATCATGAAAGAGGAAATATGGAGACCGCTAGTCGTTCCCTGTGTGTAATGAGAAGTCAACTTATTCGACACGTAACTTGTGTACTTCAGTAACTGCACTTCTGTGTTTTTTTTAACCCAAACAACAATCTTTCCCTAAACCCAAATATGTGATGTTGTTGCCTAAACCCAACTATGTGATGTTGTTGCCTAAACCCAACTATGTGGTGTTGTTGCCTAAACCCAACTATGTGGTGTTGTTGCCTAAACCCAACTATGTGATGTTGTTGCCTAAATCCAACTATGTGATGTTGTTGCCTAAACCCAACTATGTGGTGTTGTTGCCTAAACCTAACTATGTGATGTTGTTGCCTAAACCTAAC
>NW_022286163.1:0-3038 GCF_004355925.1 Anarrhichthys ocellatus | reverse complement strand
GGTTTCGGTGATCGACGCTTCCCCCTTTTGAAGCAGGACGGGCACGCGCAATTATCCTGATCCTGATCGTCTGGGTCCAATTAACGAGACTGTTTGAGAGGATCTAAATCCTCTCAAAGGATTTAAATATACAGGGCCAGCAGCAGCAGGAAGAGAAGGAAGAGACGCCACACAAACAGCTGTTCACCGCTCACTGCCAGTTCTTGTGTTAAAAATGTCCGCTTAATAATAAAAAAAAAAACTGCGTTGACGCCTGATAAAATAATTGTCGGTGTTAATTAACGAATGCGTTAACGCAACATTAACGTGTTAACTTGCCCAGCACTAACAATTATATAACAATATAACTAAAATCAATCTTCCTTTGCAGGTGTATGCGATCCTGGTCAGCCACCCTCCTCAGTCCAACGACCACCTGACTCCGACGCCTGTCTCCTACACCGCCGGTTTCTATCGGATCCCCGTGGTCGGTCTGACGACACGGATGTCCATCTACTCTGACAAGGTAACCTGACCCCTGTTTCTACAGCATCACAGGAACACCTGTGAAATGGTGAGAAGGTTTCACACCTTCATGGTGCTTTCCGGTGAAGGGTTTCTACATGGTGGTGTTCCTCAGGGCTTCATCCCGGGTCCTCTCACATTCTTTATCGACCACCAAACACTGACCCGGGAAAGCAAACTCCTCCATCAGTGAAACAGATTCAAGTAAAGAAGCATTGTTCAGATTCTAGAGTGACACTCAAGAGCCAGTAAAACAAATAGTTGAAGCAGGTAAAAGCAGCAAAAGCAACATCTGGAAACAATCTATGGCCATATGAATGAATTCCCCCAGTGTGTAACGGCCTCAAAGGTTGCTGGTTTGAGTCTGAACATGAGATGTAGTGACAATAACATCATCTTCCTCTTAAACATATTTACAGTCTGGACTCATTTGAAAGAATATTCTATCATATCTCACTTCTTTTAGTATTTGGTAACAAACTGAACATTTGTTGGTGTTTTGTTTGACTATTTTCTGTATTCTGTTCTTTGTGCTTATTTATTTTGTTTATTGTTGAACAGATTAATTTCTTTGTGTTATTAAGAATATAAAGACGTCCTTTATGGTTTATATTCCGGGTGTTTGTACAGTTTATAACAGAGGTAGCCAACACGGTGCCCGCAGGCACCTGGTCGCCGCAGGGACCACGTGAGTCGCCGGCAAGGCGTGTTCTAAAAATAGCACTAGGTCCCCGCACTAGGTCCCCGCACTGGGTTTTCAGGTTCCGAATGGCGGGCGCTTCCCGTTGGCACCGGACGCGCGCCGCGAGCGCAACCCGTCGTCAGGTCCGTCAGTCCTCGGAACAGGCCGCGGGGCAACAACTCTTGGGTGGCGGAGGTAGAGGCGAGGCAACGCAATCCGACCGAAAAGGCCCAGACTAGAGGTTTGAACGCGGACGCCCGAAGATACTCGCGCGCCTCGGAGGGTTGGATCCCCCGCTCGGCTATAGACGAGACTGGTTACTAGTTTCTTCGTGGAGAAAAAGGTACCCAAAGGTTCCCAAAATGTCTACCACTGCATCATTCACCAGCAGGCGCTATGTGCAAAAGTAACCGGCTTTGATCACGTGATGACTCCTGTCGTGAAGATCATAAATGTCATCCGATCCAAAGCCAAACAACACAGGACATTCATAACTGATTGTCCCATGTTTATACAAATCGAGTTGATTTGTTGATCATGATTTGTTCAAAAATGTTACAAAAGTGGTTAGTACCAACGAGACATGATGTGAAGATATGACAGTTAATGATTTCATAAAAAATGTTAGAAGTGATCATTTTTACAAAAATATAACAGGTGTGATTTTGAACCAAATGCTACAAATGTGCTTATTCATACAAAACTGTCAAGAAAGATATTTACAAAAATATCAGAGGTGTGATACCTCTGACCTTCAAATGTTGAAACAGAAGAACAGAAATAAATGTTTAAATATATCTGTGTTTCCTACCATCATGTTGTGGAAATCATTGTTAATAATTATTGTGAGGAATAACTAACATTGACATGTGAACAGTCTCTTCACATATATTATTATTATTAAAAGGTGATCTGTGCAACTTTGTTATTCAGGAAGTTTGTATCAAACAAGTAGCCCTTTGTACTACTCGGTACCCTTGAAGTAGCTCTCAGTTTCAGAAAGGTTGGTGACCCCTGATCTAAAACATAACACATATAAATATAGACTCTCCTGTGTTGCCTTCATGCTCCTTTAAGTGCAGCTTGTAGAATATTCAGCCCAGTTTGTCCTAATTCTCCACTGGAAACCTCTCAGAGTCTCTCTCACTTTTTAGAATATTGATAAAATAATTGAGAGCGTCATCAGGCCCAGAACATCAGAGCACTCCCTGTGAACAACGCTCAAGTTACTCTCCCATTAATTGATGAAATATTTACATGTTTATCAGGTGAAGTGAGGGTGAGTTTGATTCTAACACCAGCAAGACGAGCTGGTTCAACCACCAACACATTTCACACTCGTTACCTTTTGTCTCTGTGCAGTTTTAGACAGAAACATAATTCTTCATGTTTGTTTTCTACCTTCATCACCGTGACGACTCGCATTAACTCTCGTTAATTTCACTTCCTGTTTTATTTTGTCATTCACTTACCCATGCTTCCTCAGTTACTTTACTTCCTGTCTTTGTTTAGTTTCCCGCCTGTTTTCTTCCACACCTGTGTTCCCTTTGCTCATCAGACCTCACCTGTAGTTAAACCCAGCTGTTCGCCAACAGGTGCCAGATTGTTTCAACTCCATTCTCTGGTCTGCTCTCTGACTGAGCGATAATCTCCTCCTCAGAGCATCCACCTGTCCTTCCTGAGGACGGTGCCTCCGTACTCACACCAGGCTCACGTCTGGTTCGACCTAATGAGGGAGTTCAGGTGGAACCACATCATCCTCATCGTCAGCGACGACCACGAAGGACGAGCCGCTCAGAAGAGACTGGAGACGCTGCTGGAGGAGAGGGAGACCAAGGTGAGCTAAACAAAC
>NW_022286162.1:0-3039 GCF_004355925.1 Anarrhichthys ocellatus | reverse complement strand
TTGGTTGATTGGTTGATTGATTGGTTGGTTGATTGGTTGGTTGATTAATTGGTCAGGTGACGCTCAACCTCTCGGTCTGCAAACAGAAAATATGTAGTCGACTACTAGAAGAGAAACACAGTGTAATTTAGGAAAAAATGTGTGGGTATGAAAAGAGACAGAAACAGTGTGTGTGTGTGTGTGTATTTGAAACACAGCTCACTATAAAAAGTCAGCTGATGACATTTACTCAGTTGATTATAAACACAAAGAGAGAAACAGAAGGAGACAGACTGACACTGTGTTTACCATGTTGACAGCTGGTTACTGTGGCGACATCATAAGGGAAGTAAGAGGGCTGATCATAGTACTGATACTCTACGTTAGAGTATAGTGCCACTCTGTGACTATAATACATAATACTGGTGGTACAACTTGAAAGGTTTTATTAAAACATGAACTACTTAGTTTGTTAATGAAAGACAGTAACTGGTAAATAATATGCTGTGTAACAGAGATCCATGCCTCGCGCCTTAGCTGAGGAATTGATGACAAAGGGAAATAAAACGCCAGATAAGTAAATAAGTGTTGTTGTTGTTTGTAACCTGAGACGTAACATTAATGTTTGCTCTGTGCAGTTGTCTAACAGAACTAAAGGCAGTTACACAACAGGGTTGTGACGAATGAACAACACGAACATGCAAAAATTATTCTCTATTTATATCTATCACAAATCTAATATTTTGCATCAAAGCCATTCATACCGGCAGCGATGCAAATTTGCGACACTTGCAGCATCTTTTTTTAACCACAGACGTTGACTCAGCAGAGTCCAGATCTCCACCAGGTGTGTCTGCAACGACCACTGCTGTATCGTGTGATTGTATTAATAATATCCCAAAACTTCATAATGAGCAGCGATGAATGCAGGCAGTTGGCTCAATGTTGTCGTATGAAACACGTCACACAATCCTGCCGAAAAAACAAAATGAAAACCCGTCGGCCCTCATAGCAGCGGCAGAGGTGCAGCAACGTACTCAGCAGGATGTGTAGTGGTAGTCCCGTTAGCTGTTAGCGGTTAGCCTGTTAGCCAAAACAATAAAGGTGAGCCAACCTACAACCAGTGATGTACACAAACAATGGGCGGTAAGGCATTGAACACACGATGTATGCAGCTCATCGGCCTAAAGCTGTTCTATAAAACACGTCGCACAATCCTGCCGAAAAACTAAATTAACTCGCAAAGCTGTCTGACCGCGTAGCAGCAGCAGAGTGGCGGCGATGTACTCAGTAGTGTGTGTGTGTGTGCTGGTCAGCCAAAAAACACCGTCCAAAACACTAAGAGTGAGCCGCAGAGCAGCGGTCGACAGCTATGCAGAAGCGTGTATAGTGCTAGTTCAGTTAGCTGTTAGCAGTTAGCCAAAACACACCACAAACTGTTCCCCCCCCACTGAGTTTCTGGGTGCAGAGCCGCGGCTGAGAAGCGGTGATGCACTCAGCTAGGATAGCGGCCCGTCTGTTCTCTAGCCTAACCTACTGTCAGATACTTTATTGAGTTTTCTTTTAGTGAATTTGAGTTTTCTCTGGTAAACAGTTATAGTATGTATGTCTAGGGCTTTTATTGTGAAAGGTAAGAAGGGAAGGAGTGGATGTGGTCTCCGCTGCCTTTGTTACAACTTTGACACAGTTTTCCGTCTTGTTTTAAACTACTGAGCCTCTGTGTTGATGTTTCATAAATACAGGAGCAACTTACCTCGTTCTGCTACACGTGATTGGTTGATGCCTTTTATACGCGGTACGAAACCTCGCTCCAGAGAAAAAATTCTGTCATCTTTTAATATTTGCGTTCTGTGTGAAAGACGAAAAAAAAACTGTTAGAAAAATAAATTATACTTATTATATTTTATATATTTTAGGGCCACATTATTGTTTTGTTCCCGGAATGTACAGAATGTACAGCGATCAGCAGGAGTAGAGTTTATGGTTTTCATAACATCTTTCTCTTGTTGGTGCTCATCCTACGTAGCCCCGGACAATTTTGACAAAATAATAATAATAATAATAATTATGTTATTATTTGTATTATTATCAATAATAATAATAATAAAAGTAATAATAATAATAATGATAATATCATGGTCATTTTAATAATAATGATGATATTGATAATAATACTCATAATAGTAATAATCATAAGTATAATAATAATAATAATAATAATAATAATAAGGATAATAAGCTAATTTATAATGGTATTGATAATAATAATATAATGAAGGAATGCAGGCCCTTTAACATTTGTGTGGCATTAAAAATAGACAAATATCTAGTTTCTATAGCAACAGTTTGACTTCAGTTTTGAGTCCATGGTTTGGATGACCTCCTTTGTGTTATGAATAAAATATTAAAGCCAAACTGTTATGCATCATTTAGGATAGAGGCTGTAACTATAAACTCTTTACTGCTGAGGTTAGAGTTGCATGAAGTTGATGGTGTGATGCTGAAGCTCCGCTCACCCACCGTCCCTGAACACAGCAAACAGTCAGCGTGACTGGAATCTACCGGGAAACGTGGACCATCTGGTGTCTGCTTACTTAACAGTTTGGCTGCGTAACAAGTCACAACTCCCAACAACTTGGTGCATTCCTTTTTAAAACTCAACATCTCCCACACACACACACACACACACACACACACCGGCCGTAACATTAGCACTAAACACACCACTATCACCATACATGAGCAGAGAGTGGGGCTTCCTTCTCCCACTCTGAGGACTGCACTCATTACTGTCACGTTACTTCACTGGTTACTCAACAGCAGACACAAACACGTGACAGAAGTAGTTACATCACTTTTCTTTAAAAAGCCTCCTCGTCTTCTGTGTTCACGTTTCTTTCTGTACTTGACTGCAGCTCCAGTCCGCCGGGAACAAAAACATCAAATGATTCCTAAAAGTAAGGAACCGGCTGAGAACACGCGACCATGTGAGGCAACGCCAGGCGGCAACCTGCAGTTCTGAAGAGTCAAAGCTTCATGTCTTCAACCTGCATTCTCTCT
>NW_022286161.1:0-3039 GCF_004355925.1 Anarrhichthys ocellatus | reverse complement strand
AAGCACAGGTAAACAAGGTAAGTGTTGTTGCTGTCTTCTTTGACATAGAGAAAGCATATGATGTGATGTGGAGAGAAGGGTTACTAATAAGACTTTGCAAGTTGGGTATTAAGGGTCGAATGTATAGATGGATAAAGGATTTTTTATTAAAAAGATGTACAGAAGTCAGAGTAGGAAAGAGCTATTCTGGAAAGGTTGGTATTGAAAATGGAACACCTCAAGGTAGTATAGGCAGTCCATTACTATTCTCCATAATGATAAATGATGTGTTCAGTGAAATAGAAAATGGGATCGTCACTATTTGCAGATGATGGGGCAATGTGGAAGAGGGGAAGAAATGTGGAATTCATAGTAAAGAAACTGCAGAGAGCCATTCTGAAGGTAGAAGAGTGGTCATATAAATGGGGTTTTAAATTCTCAGTAGAAAAGACAAAGACGATGTTCTTTACAAGGAGACACATTGGTAGTGAAGTAAAACTAGAACTATATAATCATGAATTGGAGAGAGTAAAACACTTTAAATATTTAGGTTTGTGGTTTGACGAAAGGATCACATGGGCTGTACATATTAATAAAGTAGAGAATAAATGTAAAAAAGCATTAAATATAATGAGGTGTTTGGTGGGAAGTGAATGGGGGCAGATAGAACTGCTTTGAAAGCCATATACAGTGGATTCATTAGATCTATATTAGATTATGGGTGTGTGGTGTATGGATCAGCAGCAAGCACATCTCTTAAAAACTGGATATTATTCAATATCAGGCATTAAGAATATGCACCGGTGCCTTTAAAACAACCCCAACGGCTGCATTACAGGGTGAAATGGGTGAAATGCCGCTAGAACTACGAAGAACACAGTCAGCATTGAGTTATTGAGTTATAGCTCAATAAGTGGAGAGACACTCCAGCCGTCTCTAACTTAGAAAAATGAGTCTGTGCGCATGCGTGTTCCAGCAGTAAACATAGAGTTGTATTTTACGTGAACATACAGACATAATGTGCTCTGCTCTCATTACGACGTCCTGGGAGCTTTTTGTTGACAGCACACAGTCTATAGTTCCATATTTACGAAGTTTTGTATGAAACATTAAATGCGTTGAAATCACGTCTTCGTGTAGACCACATATCACTGGCCAGCGTAATATGATTTTGGAGAAATACGTTTAAAGTAACCAAAATCGTGTCTCTTTCAACCTACAACTTAACAAACCATCAATATTTTAAAACAAATTGGTGATTTGTGACACGTTGATATTGTAACCGTAATTTAGCCGGTTGAAAATACGTCTAAGACGTTCAGACCCCATTTCAACGCTTTTTCAACCAGAAATCAACGTTGAAATCCGGGTTAGTGCTCACTGGGATACGTACTGTGGTGAAAAGACATTTTTGTACTAACAAAAACGTATGCAATCATGATTTGAAAGATGCTGATCTAACATATAAATGTTGAATATGTCTTTCTGTATTTGCTTCGTCATTGTTGTGTTATTGTTACTGTCCATCACAAAAGTGTTGCTTTTAGTTTTCTGATCACAAAATGATTTAATAATGAATGTTTTCTGTTTTTTTTCTCTCTTGGCCCAGGAGTTGTTTTGTCTGTTCTAATATGAATTTATTTATGACTATAATGAACAATCTGTGACACAACAGCAGGAATAATAACCAGGCGATCTCACAACAACAAGCCTTAACAAGTGAGTAACGGTGAACGTTGATTAATGTGCACAATCAGATTTTTGGCACAACTGTAACCTCATAAACAGTGTCATCTCACCAAAAACTTCAACAAAATTCATCATTAGCCAATTAAACTCCAGATAACGAAACTAAAATGTCGAATTCAAGTCTGATTGACTTCATTTAGCTGAAATCGTGAATGTATATAATTGGTTCTTAGGCATCCTCGGTTCAGACATTACGTCCATAAATGAGCAAAAACCACGAAACCATAAATCAGATTTAATGCTTCGACGCTCACTCTAAATCTATGAAAGGTAAAACAGCAGTTCTGTCTCGATGTATTGAACTTTTTTAGAAAAAAGATATTTGGAAAGTCTGAGCTACGACGTTGTCCTGTTTGAGGGAATTTCATAAAGTGTGAATAAACGGTTGAAATGATTATTTACATCTTCTCCCGTGTCTCTGATAACTTCTTCCTCAAAGCTGCTGCTCCTGCAGACACAGGATGACGTGTGTGGAGGATCACGTCTGATGAAATATTAAAATCATCTGCATAGAAACCAACAAGCAAATAAAAAAAACAAACAGACAATATACACAGAGTCCCTTTTTAGTGTGCATCGATGCTGGAAAACAAATGTGCAGCAACATTAAGTAACGAATGAGTATTAGTATAGAACCCTCGTCCCTTCACCGACTTTAGAGCTAAAAAAACATGTTCAATCACTGGACACCCACCGGCCCTGAGCTGGTTGTACGTCCGTGCGTCCATGGTGGAGGGCTGTGGCACCGAGCCCTGGCCTGGGTGAGCCGGGTGAGGGTGGTGGTGGTGGTGGGGGTGAGGGACCTTAGTTTGCCCCTCGGAGTAGTTGACGAACACGAAGCCGTCCTTCTCGTCGATGCTGAGGGTGTCCGACCAGCGGTGGGAGTCGTCAGAGCTGCTGTCCATCGACCACGAAGCTCCGGTTCGTGCTGAGGGACCTGAGAGGGAACGTTAGCGTGGGTTGAGGTTCAGTAAACTAAAAATAAACTAAATATAAACTAAATATGTAGACAGACGGAGCTTTACGGGCGTGTGTTGTCACCGTAACAACAATCCGAATTTTCTTTTGTATTAGTGATATTACAACGGAATCAATGTCTGTTTTACTCCTATTCTATCTCTATGTACAAGACACATGGAAATGAACAGAAAGTGATGTAATATTAATATATTGGGCTTTAAAGGAACTTTACATGGTAAAAACAAACTGTAAAAGCGATGACAGTTAAAAAACAAAGCAAATAAATGATTGTTTAAGTGAAACTTTGTATAATGTCGGACGAATTCAGCTGAGATTCAAAAACATGACGAG
>NW_022286160.1:0-3040 GCF_004355925.1 Anarrhichthys ocellatus | reverse complement strand
AGGCGTAACAGTAGCACACACACACACACACACACACACACACACACACACAGCAGTTAATTACATATCGTAGTGTGTCGTTGCTAACCACTCTGTCTTTATCGCCACAGAGTCACTTAGGCTTAGGCCGGCGGGGTCGGCTGCTATTTCCGCTAACACAGCAGCTCAGTGGTCTGTGATAGAGGGTGTGCACATATTCACACAGACACACGCATGCGCACACACACACACACACACACACACACAGAAACCACAGCGTGGGAGGGTTAAGACATTCGTATTGCAGTTTTTAAATTGATGTGGGCCTCAAATGCTAGGTATTCCTGCTCGAAGCCACTCTTACCCAATCACCTCCAAAAAAACAGCCACCGCAGCACTGAAGGGATGAGAGCGACTTCTACTGTAGGTGCTGTAAATCCTGCAAGCTTATCCGATGGAAAGGCTTCATTGCAAAAAAAGAAAAATAGCTGTATCTATTTTGGGAAGATTGCAAACTTGTGTGTTGATTTCTGACTGAAAACAGGTAACACTCTCTAAACTACCGGCTCTGTGTCTGTCCATCCTCATCATCTTATACGAGGCCGGGGCGCAGGAGCAGCAGGCTAAGCAGCTCGTTACAGACCTTCCCTCTCGCCAGCAAACTACAAGAACAAAATTCACCACATGGTTCAACACAAGCAGTGATGTTATGCGCCTTTTCTCTGTTTCTTTCCCCTTAACATTCACACGGCCCCTTAAAAGCGCCAGTGTGAAACTATGGAAACGTAGTGTGTCATAGTAACTTCCTCTCAACGGAGGTCTTTGCTGTGCTGCAACAAAAAGACACACACCTTCATGTCGTCAATGACAGAAGTTGTTTGTCTCTACTTCCCTGTAACTTCTACAATATTAATATTTATACATATAATGTGTTAAAAGAACACAAAAAGAACATGAAAGAAACCGCGTATATGCATCTTTCAGAACCGTCGCTTCCCCCAGAGGCCATCCTTACCATAATAACAACATTTTTTTTTTCGAAAATACTCCCCTACTCCGTTATTATTTTTGTTTCATCTACTAAAACACTGAGACTCATCTTTGGAAGGTGATGCAGCATAATCCGTATTCAACAAATGAGACCCGACACCTCGGTTCATCTGTAAAACCTCTCAGTCTCCTTTGCTGTCAGTCTCCTCTGTGAAATACATTTGCAGCCTGAAAGAGGCGCGTTAGACAGGCGCACGCCTCAGCATGTTGGCAGTATGGGTTAGACCTTTTTTCTCTTCAGCTTCCAGAGGTGTCAAGGTGCGACACAGCATCAGTCAGTTTACCGCTTGCTGAATTTTCTGGGAAAAAAAAGAAGAAGAAAAAAACACACACACACGCATGCATCACAGACCTAAAGCCCCTGAGAATACAGCTCTGGCTATATCATCAACTGTAGCTGACAAATAACCCACGGTGGAGCTTCCTGTGGTTGTAACAGAGGATAAAATGATTTATCAAGACTGAAGTGAACATCTGTACTGATGTAAATAGACAAAGAGTCACCTCTTGGATGGCACTCGTGAACACTTTAACACCAGTTCTGGCGTTAAAGTTTAGAATCAATTACAAATTGGTAACCAGGTCTGTGCAGTGGACTCTGGAGCATGGCAACTGGAAATGCAGCGATTTGTGTGATTCACTCAGAGATTAGCTAAGAGAAGCACCGCACTGTCAAACGAGACTGGCGAATCAAAGCACAATGCAGCGCTTAACTGTGCTGAATTTCGGTGGCTAGCAGCTAACGGTGCAGACAAGGGCAACAGTGCAGCAAACAGTGTTAGCTCGAAAGGGGAACCGGAGGGTGGGTGGGTGGGGGGGGGGGGGCTACGCTTCTGTGATGACGTCGTGAGTCGGGACTCTGTTGTCAGCGGTAAGCACCGTATGAGCGCAGCGCAGAGTGGCGGCCATTAGCTAGCCTGCTCACGCTCACTGGGACTCACACGCGCTAGCATATCGAACTAGCTACGTAAATAAAGCACAGAGAAGCGTGATACACACACAAAGGCAATGTGACTTAATTCTCCGCTCAGCATGACATAACTCCACCACATCTTTTACAGCAGTCACTTTATCCTCTTGTGATATAAAGAGCATAATTACCCTGATCACGTTACAAAGTAATGTACCAGGGGGATGTGCGCTTGCGCCTGCATGCTGAGCCGATGCAGCGCTAATGTCTGTCTGAACGCGGTCCGACTCTGGAGACGGATTCAGAGTGACACGCGTATAAAAAAGTCTTGTCGATCTCGGTCGACACGACGCCGTCAGTGTTGATGAGGAGACATACAGTGGATCTGATGGGAGCTCAGTCACGCTGAAGTTCATCTCGATGTGACGAGTAAAGAGTCAAAGCTAATTTGGTGAATGTATTCCTCACAGGTCTCCCGAGCCCTCTAGTCATGCTCTAATTGTGTGAAGTGTAAATATTCACTTCCTGTGTAAATCCTAGTTACTGGCAGTGAGCAGCTCTCACCCACTTAAGGTAAAACAGATGCCATGGCCAAGTTCATAGCTGCTCAGCTCCATAATCGTCTGCACATAGTTCTTGATTCGAGTCGTCCGACGCTTCGATTTGAAAATGTGACGGAAGAAATTAAAGGACAGATCAGCTCTTTGTTGCAGGAGTTCAGATGGAGTGCATTCTTTAAATAGCCCTCCAGTTTAATCTCCCAGGAACACACTGCTCCACATCTTAGGAGCAGGGGACTTTTTTCAGCAGCCAAGTGTCAGTGTCCCAGTATTACAAAGCTACTTTTATTATTGTACTGACGGACTCAAATAAAACACATCTCTTAAAGTATTAAAACACCGTGAAAAAAATAAAAACTAATCAATATCTCAGGCTGAAAATCACATAATGCTATCCATTCAATTCAATATATTTTGTACAGCCCAAAATCACAAATTTGCCTCAGAGGGCTTTATAATCTGTACACATGCGACACCCTCTGTCCCGGGACCCTCGAATCGGTACAGGAAACCCCCCAAAAAAAACCTTTAATGGGGGGGG
>NW_022286159.1:0-3040 GCF_004355925.1 Anarrhichthys ocellatus | reverse complement strand
AGGCGTAACAGTAGCACACACACACACACACACACACACACACACACACACAGCAGTTAATTACATATCGTAGTGTGTCGTTGCTAACCACTCTGTCTTTATCGCCACAGAGTCACTTAGGCTTAGGCCGGCGGGGTCGGCTGCTATTTCCGCTAACACAGCAGCTCAGTGGTCTGTGATAGAGGGTGTGCACATATTCACACAGACACACGCATGCGCACACACACACACACACACACACACACAGAAACCACAGCGTGGGAGGGTTAAGACATTCGTATTGCAGTTTTTAAATTGATGTGGGCCTCAAATGCTAGGTATTCCTGCTCGAAGCCACTCTTACCCAATCACCTCCAAAAAAACAGCCACCGCAGCACTGAAGGGATGAGAGCGACTTCTACTGTAGGTGCTGTAAATCCTGCAAGCTTATCCGATGGAAAGGCTTCATTGCAAAAAAAGAAAAATAGCTGTATCTATTTTGGGAAGATTGCAAACTTGTGTGTTGATTTCTGACTGAAAACAGGTAACACTCTCTAAACTACCGGCTCTGTGTCTGTCCATCCTCATCATCTTATACGAGGCCGGGGCGCAGGAGCAGCAGGCTAAGCAGCTCGTTACAGACCTTCCCTCTCGCCAGCAAACTACAAGAACAAAATTCACCACATGGTTCAACACAAGCAGTGATGTTATGCGCCTTTTCTCTGTTTCTTTCCCCTTAACATTCACACGGCCCCTTAAAAGCGCCAGTGTGAAACTATGGAAACGTAGTGTGTCATAGTAACTTCCTCTCAACGGAGGTCTTTGCTGTGCTGCAACAAAAAGACACACACCTTCATGTCGTCAATGACAGAAGTTGTTTGTCTCTACTTCCCTGTAACTTCTACAATATTAATATTTATACATATAATGTGTTAAAAGAACACAAAAAGAACATGAAAGAAACCGCGTATATGCATCTTTCAGAACCGTCGCTTCCCCCAGAGGCCATCCTTACCATAATAACAACATTTTTTTTTTCGAAAATACTCCCCTACTCCGTTATTATTTTTGTTTCATCTACTAAAACACTGAGACTCATCTTTGGAAGGTGATGCAGCATAATCCGTATTCAACAAATGAGACCCGACACCTCGGTTCATCTGTAAAACCTCTCAGTCTCCTTTGCTGTCAGTCTCCTCTGTGAAATACATTTGCAGCCTGAAAGAGGCGCGTTAGACAGGCGCACGCCTCAGCATGTTGGCAGTATGGGTTAGACCTTTTTTCTCTTCAGCTTCCAGAGGTGTCAAGGTGCGACACAGCATCAGTCAGTTTACCGCTTGCTGAATTTTCTGGGAAAAAAAAGAAGAAGAAAAAAACACACACACACGCATGCATCACAGACCTAAAGCCCCTGAGAATACAGCTCTGGCTATATCATCAACTGTAGCTGACAAATAACCCACGGTGGAGCTTCCTGTGGTTGTAACAGAGGATAAAATGATTTATCAAGACTGAAGTGAACATCTGTACTGATGTAAATAGACAAAGAGTCACCTCTTGGATGGCACTCGTGAACACTTTAACACCAGTTCTGGCGTTAAAGTTTAGAATCAATTACAAATTGGTAACCAGGTCTGTGCAGTGGACTCTGGAGCATGGCAACTGGAAATGCAGCGATTTGTGTGATTCACTCAGAGATTAGCTAAGAGAAGCACCGCACTGTCAAACGAGACTGGCGAATCAAAGCACAATGCAGCGCTTAACTGTGCTGAATTTCGGTGGCTAGCAGCTAACGGTGCAGACAAGGGCAACAGTGCAGCAAACAGTGTTAGCTCGAAAGGGGAACCGGAGGGTGGGTGGGTGGGGGGGGGGGGGCTACGCTTCTGTGATGACGTCGTGAGTCGGGACTCTGTTGTCAGCGGTAAGCACCGTATGAGCGCAGCGCAGAGTGGCGGCCATTAGCTAGCCTGCTCACGCTCACTGGGACTCACACGCGCTAGCATATCGAACTAGCTACGTAAATAAAGCACAGAGAAGCGTGATACACACACAAAGGCAATGTGACTTAATTCTCCGCTCAGCATGACATAACTCCACCACATCTTTTACAGCAGTCACTTTATCCTCTTGTGATATAAAGAGCATAATTACCCTGATCACGTTACAAAGTAATGTACCAGGGGGATGTGCGCTTGCGCCTGCATGCTGAGCCGATGCAGCGCTAATGTCTGTCTGAACGCGGTCCGACTCTGGAGACGGATTCAGAGTGACACGCGTATAAAAAAGTCTTGTCGATCTCGGTCGACACGACGCCGTCAGTGTTGATGAGGAGACATACAGTGGATCTGATGGGAGCTCAGTCACGCTGAAGTTCATCTCGATGTGACGAGTAAAGAGTCAAAGCTAATTTGGTGAATGTATTCCTCACAGGTCTCCCGAGCCCTCTAGTCATGCTCTAATTGTGTGAAGTGTAAATATTCACTTCCTGTGTAAATCCTAGTTACTGGCAGTGAGCAGCTCTCACCCACTTAAGGTAAAACAGATGCCATGGCCAAGTTCATAGCTGCTCAGCTCCATAATCGTCTGCACATAGTTCTTGATTCGAGTCGTCCGACGCTTCGATTTGAAAATGTGACGGAAGAAATTAAAGGACAGATCAGCTCTTTGTTGCAGGAGTTCAGATGGAGTGCATTCTTTAAATAGCCCTCCAGTTTAATCTCCCAGGAACACACTGCTCCACATCTTAGGAGCAGGGGACTTTTTTCAGCAGCCAAGTGTCAGTGTCCCAGTATTACAAAGCTACTTTTATTATTGTACTGACGGACTCAAATAAAACACATCTCTTAAAGTATTAAAACACCGTGAAAAAAATAAAAACTAATCAATATCTCAGGCTGAAAATCACATAATGCTATCCATTCAATTCAATATATTTTGTACAGCCCAAAATCACAAATTTGCCTCAGAGGGCTTTATAATCTGTACACATGCGACACCCTCTGTCCCGGGACCCTCGAATCGGTACAGGAAACCCCCCAAAAAAAACCTTTAATGGGGGGGG
>NW_022286158.1:0-3040 GCF_004355925.1 Anarrhichthys ocellatus | reverse complement strand
CGCCCCCTGCTGGACACTAGAGAGAATGCAGCTTTAACACATGAAGCACTGGCTTCACTCTAAAGAACCGGAGGTTGTCTCCTGGTTCAGAAACAAAGTCAATGGAAAGAGGCAGAATGTCTTCCCTCATGAACTACCACCGCTGTGTTGCTTTAGATCAATCGATCCCCCACCGCTCCGCTCACCTCTTCATGAAACCAACGGGTGAAGATGTGTTTGGTTCCCTGCTGCTGGAGTGTTAAGGTTTCATGCCAGAGGAACCTAATCTGAACAGGATCCTCTGTGAGGTCAGCCAGCAGCCTCCAGCAGCAGATCAATACGTCCTCAGTTTCCTCGTGTCGGACGCAAACACACATGAAGAGAAATGCCAAGTTGACATTTTGCAGCTAGAAAGCGTTTCCCGTGGACAGCATGTGAACATGTGGACGGAGACTAAGTCATCGACGTGTTAACCCATTCATTCCCTGTTGATTTTAACATTGTGGCGAGGGCCGTATAAGTGAAGTGCATTATGGGTAACTACACTATTTAAGAGCTTCGTAAACGTGGAGATTCTCCAGAGACCAACGTGAGATTATTACATTTGAAGAGTTTATATTCTTACACATTCAAGATAGAAGCTCATGAGAATCACTTTTTCCATGTATTCCTGGTCGTTTCCTGGATTTAATATTTAATATTTATATTTAAGGAAACAGTATTATATTACACAACATTATCTCTTACTGTACAAGAGGAAGTCAGAGAAGTCTTTGAAAGCTCAAACTGCAAACACATCACCCAAAATGCATTTAAACACCATTTCATATTAATATTTAAATAACTACAGATCAATAAATAAAATGCAAATGAATTCATGCAAATGTAATTTAATTTGCATAGTGATGTGTACATAGCCTACAGACACCCAGGGAGATGATTGAGTATGTGAGATGTAATACTGAATGATAACCTCGGGGTAGAGCAGTATGAGTGAGTATAGTACAGAGTATCGTCCTAAATACTTCACAGGTAACAGTAGTACACACTCATACCTGCAACAGGACAAATAAGCCCGTTTTAAAGCACCTCCAGTGAATATCGTTACCAGAAGCTGTTTCTGTTCATTTACAGTTATTACATTCAGCCATCACACTCTTCTTGTGCTGCTCAGTGTTTCTTATTTGATTTGTGGTGATTTAATGTTTGGTGTTAGAAGTTGTATTGTTTGGTTCCATAAATGTCTAACATCTTGGAAAGATGGTGAAAGTAAATGTTTATTTTTATCCATAAATAAATAAATATATTTTTAAAAGTACATAAAATTCTCATTTATAGATTGTGGTCACACCTGCGTGAGCAATAAGAAGATGACCGTCTGTGTATCAGCCAATCAGCTCGTCTCCTTGATGATTTGCTATAAAACCAACGCTGTCGACTCAGTTTTTGCCAAATCAGTAACTTCCTCACTTGATTCATTGATTGATTGATTGACATTCAGACCTTCAGGGAAAATGAAGAAACATATGAATCAGTGAAAGACGTCTCATACAAACCGGGTTCGTTTCCTGACGTGTTCTTGGGTTCAATAAGCTGCTCGTGAACTCTATCGATGCTCACGTGTAGCCGTATGAAACCAGAATAAACACACTTCATGTGATTTAATTGCAACAAACGGATCGTTTTAGTATGTTTGTGATGCTTTACTGACTGCAGAGCAGCTGAAAGGTTTTTTGGGACGGTGGCAAAACAATAGAAATAGTCTGGATCCCTGTAGACCAGCTGCTGTGATGAACCTGGATCTGTTAATGTGGATCATCAACGATGATCAATAATTAGTATGCAACATTTCTTCATTTCCAAAACTCTGGGGTTTAGTTACTCTTTAAGCTTTTTCATATTTGTGAAAACTAATAACTTTAACTCTTCACACTTTAGATTATGCGCAATAATTTAAGTATTCATCAAGTTCATTAGCAGTGAAATGTGATGTTTTCTTCCAGCTGACTAGTCCTGAGAGCATTAAACACTCTGAGTTTACTGTGAAACAGCCGGTGAAGTGGACGGTAAGGACGCACTAATCAGTCTTTCAACGGACTAAAAGTCAAAAAGGGGGCAATTAAGCTTTATCTCCACCTGCAGTGATGTGAACCCGACGTGTTTTCATCATGGAAATTAAGAGCATTTCCATCACACACACGCACACGCACAATTGTGTCCGTTTGGCTGTAAAGGATTACAGCGGTGTAGCAGTAATTAGTTGTGGCGTAATGAACATTTGGCCCTGTGGCGAGGAATAATTAAGCAGCACTCTGCGCTGATCGTAACGAGGCGACGAGGCCAGAAAAACCTCGCAAGTTCACCGGTTCTCCCGCTCAATGGGATTCATTAACACGCCGAACTTCTTTCCCCGACACACAGCGCATGAATAAAACATACATACATGTACCGTATGTAAATAATTCAGCCCTCTGTGTCCTTTTTACATGTGTGTTCATCAGGGTCCAGAAGTGTGTTTTGGTTTCAGTGAATAGTGAAGATGACACAAGCAGCAACGAGGTTATTTAATGTTATCACCATCACAATACATTCACTCAACTCTGGTTTCTGAAAAATCCGGTTTCACGTTAGTTTGGTATGCGAGTACTACATTACCCATGAGCATCTCCTGCTGATGTCAGCAGAAAAATGCATGCATGTTGAAACATCTGGTTCTATGAATGTTAAATAATAATCCAGACATTAAAGCTGTCAATCAATAGTCCAACAGTGGACTTCATCTGTACAGACTTCAGACAGGATCACGAGCGTTTTACAGCAACAGGTGTTTCAGTTCAACCTGTAACCAAGTTAACTGGAGACCTACAGCTGAACGCATCACTGGTTGCTCATAGTAACAGTAGACTGTGATTAGACGTAGTCATGATGATGTCACCCGTTGGTTTGTGGATGTTCTGAAGCCTCGAGTTCGCCGATTTCGCCGTCGCCATCTTGTTTTTTTTGCAACCAGTGACCAGGAAGTGACCATATCTGGACTGAGGAGGAGTGACGTAGAGACGCC
>NW_022286157.1:0-3041 GCF_004355925.1 Anarrhichthys ocellatus | reverse complement strand
CACACACACACACACACACACACACACACACACACACACACACACACACACACACACAGAGAGAGTGTGGGGCAAAAAGTATTTAGTCAGCCACCAATTGTGCAAGTTCTCCCACTTAAAAAGATGAGAGATGCCTGTAATTTTCATCATAGGTACACTTCAACTATGAGAGACAGAATGGGGGGAAAGAATCCAGGAAATCACATTGTAGGATTTTTAATGAATTAATTGGTAAATTCCTCGGTAAAATAAGTATTTGGTCACCTACAAACAAGCAAGATTTCTGGCTCTCACAGACCTGTAACTTCTTCTTTAAGAGGCTCCTCTGTCCTCCACTCGTTACCTGTATTAATGGCACCTCTTTGAACTCGTTATCAGTATAAAAGACACCTGTCCACAACCTCAAACAGTCACACTCCAAACTCCACTATGGCCAAGACCAAAGAGCTGTCAAAGGACACCAGAAACAAAATTGTAGACCTGCACCAGGCTGGGAAGACTGAATCTGCAATAGGTAAGCAGCTTGGTGTGAAGAAATCAACTGTGGGAGCAATTATTAGAAAATGGAAGACATACAAGACCACTGATAGTCTCCCTCGATCTGGGGCTCCACGCAAGATCTCACCCCGTGGGGTCAAAATGATCACAAGAACGGTGAACAAAAATCCCAGAACCACACGGGGGGACCGAGTGAATGACCTGCAGAGAGCTGGGACCAAAGTAACAAAGGCTACCATCAGTAACACACTACGCCGCCAGGGACTCAAATCCTGCAGTGCCAGACGTGTCCCCCTGCTTAAGCCAGTACATGTCCAGGCCCGTCTGAAGTTTGCTGGAGAGCATTTGGATGATCCAGAAGAGGATTGGGAGAATGTCATATGGTCAGATGAAACCAAAATAGAACTTTTTGGTAAAAATTCAACTCGTCGTGTTTGGAGGAGAAAGAATGCCGAGTTGCATCCAAAGAACACCATACCTACTGTGAAGCATGGGGGTGGAAACATCATGCTTTGGGGCTGTTTTTCTGTAAGGGGACCAGGACGACTGATCCGTGTAAAGGAAAGAATGAATGGGGCCATGTATCGTGAGATTGTGAGTGGAAACCTCCTTCCATCAGCAAGGGCATTGAAGATGAAACGTGGCTGGGTCTTTCAGCATGACAATGATCCCAAACACACCGCCCGGGCAACGAAGGAGTGGCTTCGTAAGAAGCATTTCAAGGTCCTGGAGTGGCCTAGCCAGTCTCCAGATCTCAACCCCATAGAAAATCTGTGGAGGGAGTTGAAAGTCCGTGTTGCCCAGCGACAGCCCCAAAACATCACTGCTCTAGAGTAGATCTGCATGGAGGAATGGGCCAAAATACCAGCAACAGTGTGTGTGTGAAAAGCTTGTGAAGACTTACAGAAAACGTTTGACCTCTGTCATTGCCAACAAAGGGTATATAACAAAGTATTGAGATGAACTTTTGTTATTGACCAAATACTTATTTTCCACCATAATTTGCAAATAAATTCTTTAAAAATCAGACAGTGATTTTCTGGATTTTTTTTTTTTTCTCATTTTGTCTCTCATAGTTGAGATGTACCTATGATGAAAATTACAGGCCTCATCTTTTTAAGTGGGAGAACTTGCACAATTGGTGGCTGACTAAATACTTTTTTGCCCCACTGTATATATGAGCTCAAAAAAATAAAGGGAACACTTAAGCAACACATCCTAGATCTGAATGAAAAATAGTCTTATTAAATACTTTGTTCTTTACATAGTTGAATGTGCTGACAACAAAATCACACAAAAATTATCAATGAAATTTATTAACCCATGGAGGTCTGGATTTGGAGTCGCACTCAAAATTGAAGTGGAAAAACACACTACAGGCTGATCCAACTTTGATGTAATGTCCTTAAAACGAGTCCAAATGAGGCTCAGTAGTGTGTGTGGACTCCACGTGCCTGTATGACCTCCCTACAAAGCCTGGGCATGCTCCTGATGAGGTGGCGGATGGTCTCCTGAGGGATCTCCTCCCAGACCTGGACTAAAGCATCCGCCAACTCCTGGACAGTCTGTGGTGCAACGTGGCGTTGGTGGATGGAGCGAGACATGATTTCCCAGATGTGCTCAATTGGATTCAGGTCTGGGGAACGGGCGGGCCAGTCCATAGCATCAATGCCTTCGTCTTGCAGGAACTGCTGACACACTCCAGCCACATGAGGTCTAGCATTGTCTTGCATTAGGAGGAACCCAGGGCCAACCGCACCGGCATATGGTCTCACAAGGGGTCTGAGGATCTTATCTCGGTACCTAATGGCAGTCAGGCTACCTCTGGCGAGCACATGGAGGGCTGTGCGGCCCTCCAAAGAAATGCCACCCCACACCATTACTGACCCACCGCCAAACCGGTCATGCTGGAGGATGTTGCAGGCAGCAGAACGTTCTCCACGGCGTCTCCAGACTCTGTCACGTCTGTCACATGTGCTCAGTGTGAACCTGCTTTCATCTGTGAAGAGCAGAGGGCGCCAGTGGCGAAGTTGCCAATCTTGGTGTTCTCTGGCAAATGCCAAACGTCCTGCCCGGTGTTGGGCTGTAAGCACAACCCCCACCTGTGGACGTCGGGCCCTCATACCACCCTCATGGAGTCTGTTTCTGACCGTTTGAGCAGACACATGCACATTTGTGGCCTGTTGGAGGTCATTTTGCAGGGCTCTGGCAGTGCTCCTGCTGTTCCTCCTTGCACAAAGGTGGAGGTAGCGGTCCTGCTGCTGGGTTGTTGTCCTGCTGCTGGGTTGTTGCCCACCTACGGCCTCCTCCACGTCTCCTGATGTACTGGCCTGTCTCCTGGTAGCGCCTCCATGCTCTGGACACTACGCTGACAGACACCGCAAACGTTCTTGCCACAGCTCGCATTGATGTGCCATCCTGGATGAGCTGCACTACCTGAGCCACTTGTGTGGGTTGTAGACTCCGTCTCATGCTACCACTAGAGTGAAAGCACCGCCAGCATTCAAAAGTGACCAAAACTTCAGCCAGAAAGCATAGGAACT
>NW_022286156.1:0-3041 GCF_004355925.1 Anarrhichthys ocellatus | reverse complement strand
CCCCCCCCATTAAAGGTTTTTTTTGGGGGGTTTCCTGTACCGATTCGAGGGTCCCGGGACAGAGGGTGTCGCATGTGTACAGATTATAAAGCCCTCTGAGGCAAATTTGTGATTTTGGGCTGTACAAAATATATTGAATTGAATGGATAGCATTATGTGATTTTCAGCCTGAGATATTGATTCGTTTTTATTTTTTTCACGGTGTTTTAATACTTTAAGAGATGTGTTTTATTTGAGTCCGTCAGTACAATAATAAAAGTAGCTTTGTAATACTGGGACACTGACACTTGGCTGCTGAAAAAAGTCCCCTGCTCCTAAGATGTGGAGCAGTGTGTTCCTGGGAGATTAAACTGGAGGGCTATTTAAAGAATGCACTCCATCTGAACTCCTGCAACAAAGAGCTGATCTGTCCTTTAATTTCTTCCGTCACATTTTCAAATCGAAGCGTCGGACGACTCGAATCAAGAACTATGTGCAGACGATTATGGAGCTGAGCAGCTATGAACTTGGCCATGGCATCTGTTTTACCTTAAGTGGGTGAGAGCTGCTCACTGCCAGTAACTAGGATTTACACAGGAAGTGAATATTTACACTTCACACAATTAGAGCATGACTAGAGGGCTCGGGAGACCTGTGAGGAATACATTCACCAAATTAGCTTTGACTCTTTACTCGTCACATCGAGATGAACTTCAGCGTGACTGAGCTCCCATCAGATCCACTGTATGTCTCCTCATCAACACTGACGGCGTCGTGTCGACCGAGATCGACAAGACTTTTTTATACGCGTGTCACTCTGAATCCGTCTCCAGAGTCGGACCGCGTTCAGACAGACATTAGCGCTGCATCGGCTCAGCATGCAGGCGCAAGCGCACATCCCCCTGGTACATTACTTTGTAACGTGATCAGGGTAATTATGCTCTTTATATCACAAGAGGATAAAGTGACTGCTGTAAAAGATGTGGTGGAGTTATGTCATGCTGAGCGGAGAATTAAGTCACATTGCCTTTGTGTGTGTATCACGCTTCTCTGTGCTTTATTTACGTAGCTAGTTCGATATGCTAGCGCGTGTGAGTCCCAGTGAGCGTGAGCAGGCTAGCTAATGGCCGCCACTCTGCGCTGCGCTCATACGGTGCTTACCGCTGACAACAGAGTCCCGACTCACGACGTCATCACAGAAGCGTAGCCCCCCCCCCCCCACCCACCCACCCTCCGGTTCCCCTTTCGAGCTAACACTGTTTGCTGCACTGTTGCCCTTGTCTGCACCGTTAGCTGCTAGCCACCGAAATTCAGCACAGTTAAGCGCTGCATTGTGCTTTGATTCGCCAGTCTCGTTTGACAGTGCGGTGCTTCTCTTAGCTAATCTCTGAGTGAATCACACAAATCGCTGCATTTCCAGTTGCCATGCTCCAGAGTCCACTGCACAGACCTGGTTACCAATTTGTAATTGATTCTAAACTTTAACGCCAGAACTGGTGTTAAAGTGTTCACGAGTGCCATCCAAGAGGTGACTCTTTGTCTATTTACATCAGTACAGATGTTCACTTCAGTCTTGATAAATCATTTTATCCTCTGTTACAACCACAGGAAGCTCCACCGTGGGTTATTTGTCAGCTACAGTTGATGATATAGCCAGAGCTGTATTCTCAGGGGCTTTAGGTCTGTGATGCATGCGTGTGTGTGTGTTTTTTTCTTCTTCTTTTTTTTCCCAGAAAATTCAGCAAGCGGTAAACTGACTGATGCTGTGTCGCACCTTGACACCTCTGGAAGCTGAAGAGAAAAAAGGTCTAACCCATACTGCCAACATGCTGAGGCGTGCGCCTGTCTAACGCGCCTCTTTCAGGCTGCAAATGTATTTCACAGAGGAGACTGACAGCAAAGGAGACTGAGAGGTTTTACAGATGAACCGAGGTGTCGGGTCTCATTTGTTGAATACGGATTATGCTGCATCACCTTCCAAAGATGAGTCTCAGTGTTTTAGTAGATGAAACAAAAATAATAACGGAGTAGGGGAGTATTTTCGAAAAAAAAAAATGTTGTTATTATGGTAAGGATGGCCTCTGGGGGAAGCGACGGTTCTGAAAGATGCATATACGCGGTTTCTTTCATGTTCTTTTTGTGTTCTTTTAACACATTATATGTATAAATATTAATATTGTAGAAGTTACAGGGAAGTAGAGACAAACAACTTCTGTCATTGACGACATGAAGGTGTGTGTCTTTTTGTTGCAGCACAGCAAAGACCTCCGTTGAGAGGAAGTTACTATGACACACTACGTTTCCATAGTTTCACACTGGCGCTTTTAAGGGGCCGTGTGAATGTTAAGGGGAAAGAAACAGAGAAAAGGCGCATAACATCACTGCTTGTGTTGAACCATGTGGTGAATTTTGTTCTTGTAGTTTGCTGGCGAGAGGGAAGGTCTGTAACGAGCTGCTTAGCCTGCTGCTCCTGCGCCCCGGCCTCGTATAAGATGATGAGGATGGACAGACACAGAGCCGGTAGTTTAGAGAGTGTTACCTGTTTTCAGTCAGAAATCAACACACAAGTTTGCAATCTTCCCAAAATAGATACAGCTATTTTTCTTTTTTTGCAATGAAGCCTTTCCATCGGATAAGCTTGCAGGATTTACAGCACCTACAGTAGAAGTCGCTCTCATCCCTTCAGTGCTGCGGTGGCTGTTTTTTTGGAGGTGATTGGGTAAGAGTGGCTTCGAGCAGGAATACCTAGCATTTGAGGCCCACATCAATTTAAAAACTGCAATACGAATGTCTTAACCCTCCCACGCTGTGGTTTCTGTGTGTGTGTGTGTGTGTGTGTGTGTGCGCATGCGTGTGTCTGTGTGAATATGTGCACACCCTCTATCACAGACCACTGAGCTGCTGTGTTAGCGGAAATAGCAGCCGACCCCGCCGGCCTAAGCCTAAGTGACTCTGTGGCGATAAAGACAGAGTGGTTAGCAACGACACACTACGATATGTAATTAACTGCTGTGTGTGTGTGTGTGTGTGTGTGTGTGTGTGTGTGTGCTACTGTTACGCCT
>NW_022286155.1:0-3041 GCF_004355925.1 Anarrhichthys ocellatus | reverse complement strand
CCCCCCCCATTAAAGGTTTTTTTTGGGGGGTTTCCTGTACCGATTCGAGGGTCCCGGGACAGAGGGTGTCGCATGTGTACAGATTATAAAGCCCTCTGAGGCAAATTTGTGATTTTGGGCTGTACAAAATATATTGAATTGAATGGATAGCATTATGTGATTTTCAGCCTGAGATATTGATTAGTTTTTATTTTTTTCACGGTGTTTTAATACTTTAAGAGATGTGTTTTATTTGAGTCCGTCAGTACAATAATAAAAGTAGCTTTGTAATA
Source organism: Anarrhichthys ocellatus (assembly GCF_004355925.1). Lineage (NCBI taxonomy): Eukaryota > Metazoa > Chordata > Actinopteri > Perciformes > Anarhichadidae > Anarrhichthys > Anarrhichthys ocellatus. The sequence goes on along the minus strand of NW_022286155.1, from coordinate 2,769 downwards.
CTGGGACACTGACACTTGGCTGCTGAAAAAAGTCCCCTGCTCCTAAGATGTGGAGCAGTGTGTTCCTGGGAGATTAAACTGGAGGGCTATTTAAAGAATGCACTCCATCTGAACTCCTGCAACAAAGAGCTGATCTGTCCTTTAATTTCTTCCGTCACATTTTCAAATCGAAGCGTCGGACGACTCGAATCAAGAACTATGTGCAGACGATTATGGAGCTGAGCAGCTATGAACTTGGCCATGGCATCTGTTTTACCTTAAGTGGGTGAGAGCTGCTCACTGCCAGTAACTAGGATTTACACAGGAAGTGAATATTTACACTTCACACAATTAGAGCATGACTAGAGGGCTCGGGAGACCTGTGAGGAATACATTCACCAAATTAGCTTTGACTCTTTACTCGTCACATCGAGATGAACTTCAGCGTGACTGAGCTCCCATCAGATCCACTGTATGTCTCCTCATCAACACTGACGGCGTCGTGTCGACCGAGATCGACAAGACTTTTTTATACGCGTGTCACTCTGAATCCGTCTCCAGAGTCGGACCGCGTTCAGACAGACATTAGCGCTGCATCGGCTCAGCATGCAGGCGCAAGCGCACATCCCCCTGGTACATTACTTTGTAACGTGATCAGGGTAATTATGCTCTTTATATCACAAGAGGATAAAGTGACTGCTGTAAAAGATGTGGTGGAGTTATGTCATGCTGAGCGGAGAATTAAGTCACATTGCCTTTGTGTGTGTATCACGCTTCTCTGTGCTTTATTTACGTAGCTAGTTCGATATGCTAACGCGTGTGAGTCCCAGTGAGCGTGAGCAGGCTAGCTAATGGCCGCCACTCTGCGCTGCGCTCATACGGCGCTTACCGCTGACAACAGAGTCCCGACTCACGACGTCATCACAGAAGCGTAGCCCCCCCCCCCCCACCCACCCACCCTCCGGTTCCCCTTTCGAGCTAACACTGTTTGCTGCACTGTTGCCCTTGTCTGCACCGTTAGCTGCTAGCCACCGAAATTCAGCACAGTTAAGCGCTGCATTGTGCTTTGATTCGCCAGTCTCGTTTGACAGTGCGGTGCTTCTCTTAGCTAATCTCTGAGTGAATCACACAAATCGCTGCATTTCCAGTTGCCATGCTCCAGAGTCCACTGCACAGACCTGGTTACCAATTTGTAATTGATTCCAAACTTTAACGCCAGAACTGGTGTTAAAGTGTTCACGAGTGCCATCCAAGAGGTGACTCTTTGTCTATTTACATCAGTACAGATGTTCACTTCAGTCTTGATAAATCATTTTATCCTCTGTTACAACCACAGGAAGCTCCACCGTGGGTTATTTGTCAGCTACAGTTGATGATATAGCCAGAGCTGTATTCTCAGGGGCTTTAGGTCTGTGATGCATGCGTGTGTGTGTGTTTTTTTCTTCTTCTTTTTTTTCCCAGAAAATTCAGCAAGCGGTAAACTGACTGATGCTGTGTCGCACCTTGACACCTCTGGAAGCTGAAGAGAAAAAAGGTCTAACCCATACTGCCAACATGCTGAGGCGTGCGCCTGTCTAACGCGCCTCTTTCAGGCTGCAAATGTATTTCACAGAGGAGACTGACAGCAAAGGAGACTGAGAGGTTTTACAGATGAACCGAGGTGTCGGGTCTCATTTGTTGAATACGGATTATGCTGCATCACCTTCCAAAGATGAGTCTCAGTGTTTTAGTAGATGAAACAAAAATAATAACGGAGTAGGGGAGTATTTTCGAAAAAAAAAAATGTTGTTATTATGGTAAGGATGGCCTCTGGGGGAAGCGACGGTTCTGAAAGATGCATATACGCGGTTTCTTTCATGTTCTTTTTGTGTTCTTTTAACACATTATATGTATAAATATTAATATTGTAGAAGTTACAGGGAAGTAGAGACAAACAACTTCTGTCATTGACGACATGAAGGTGTGTGTCTTTTTGTTGCAGCACAGCAAAGACCTCCGTTGAGAGGAAGTTACTATGACACACTACGTTTCCATAGTTTCACACTGGCGCTTTTAAGGGGCCGTGTGAATGTTAAGGGGAAAGAAACAGAGAAAAGGCGCATAACATCACTGCTTGTGTTGAACCATGTGGTGAATTTTGTTCTTGTAGTTTGCTGGCGAGAGGGAAGGTCTGTAACGAGCTGCTTAGCCTGCTGCTCCTGCGCCCCGGCCTCGTATAAGATGATGAGGATGGACAGACACAGAGCCGGTAGTTTAGAGAGTGTTACCTGTTTTCAGTCAGAAATCAACACACAAGTTTGCAATCTTCCCAAAATAGATACAGCTATTTTTCTTTTTTTGCAATGAAGCCTTTCCATCGGATAAGCTTGCAGGATTTACAGCACCTACAGTAGAAGTCGCTCTCATCCCTTCAGTGCTGCGGTGGCTGTTTTTTTGGAGGTGATTGGGTAAGAGTGGCTTCGAGCAGGAATACCTAGCATTTGAGGCCCACATCAATTTAAAAACTGCAATACGAATGTCTTAACCCTCCCACGCTGTGGTTTCTGTGTGTGTGTGTGTGTGTGTGTGTGTGCGCATGCGTGTGTCTGTGTGAATATGTGCACACCCTCTATCACAGACCACTGAGCTGCTGTGTTAGCGGAAATAGCAGCCGACCCCGCCGGCCTAAGCCTAAGTGACTCTGTGGCGATAAAGACAGAGTGGTTAGCAACGACACACTACGATATGTAATTAACTGCTGTGTGTGTGTGTGTGTGTGTGTGTGTGTGTGTGTGTGCTACTGTTACGCCT